>NC_066588.1:2017500-2205000 GCF_905475345.1 Vespula vulgaris
TTGACCCGAAACGTGGTCAGCTCGGCGCCAATTTTTCGGGAGGAACCGGTCCTACCTTCTGGAATTTTTGCCTTTGGCCCGGTACCACCGATTTCGCTGAGAAACTTCGTTCATCGAAACGAATTCGAATCTGCGATTTGCAGGCTCGAATTTTCCATTAACTCGACTCTTCGTGAAGAATAAAAAAAGAAAAAGAAAATAAAGGAAAAGGCTAAGAGAATTGTCTGTTTTCTTTTCTTTTTTTGTTTTTTGTCTTCTTTTTCTTTTCGTTTGCAAATATCAATCGAAGAATGTGTAAAGAAGAGAAGACAAGAAAGAAGTAAATGAAATAAATACCATTTAAAAAGTTCTATCATTTCTAGCAAACTTGAAACGATTAGATTCACTTACCATCGACCGTATACGGATATTTAATCTTTATTGACAACCGGATATAGATCTGTCCGCGTGTATTTTTACACGTGTCTCGACGATGACGCTCGTAAAACACGACACCTGCGTTAAAAAAAAAAAGAAGAAAGAAAGAAAAAGAAAACGGAAAGGAAAAAATCGATCCAACATAGAGAAGAAAAACAAAGTTTAACCGAGAAAAAATTTCCACGTTTACTCGATGACACTGAATCTGATACGGCATATGTATCATCTCATTATCTCTTTAATGACATTAACGTCCTCTCTGACAATCTCCAATCGCGATTACAAAAATTTCATGCGTCAGCATGAGATCTCTCTGTCTCACGTCTAATTTACGTCTTTGCTTTGTAATAAATTTTAGAGAAAAAAAAAGTAAAGAAAGAAAAAGAAAAAAAAAGAAAAGAAAAAAAATTCTTTTGCTCTATCGCTCATAGATGATTTTATTTATTATTCATTTGGGTCTATCCCGATTACATCAATCCCATAAAATATAAAAAAAAAAAAAAAAGAAATCTCTTAGATAGTCTTCGAACGACAATTATAACGGATTATCTAACTTCATTAAACACGATGACTGTATGCATAAACCGGTATCTTCCGATGGAATTCCAGAATTAGAAAAAGTTAGCGGTTTCCTTACGACGCTAATGCGTAGAATTAAAGAAAAAAAAAAGAAACGATTTTTATATATATATACAACCAACGAAAGAACTATAATCTTTCCTGTTTTTCTTCCGCGAAGTAGTTATCATAAAATGCGAGCGTAAAAAATGTTAAAGCCGTTTAAAGATGATCGCTTCATAATCGATGTAAATGCGTTCGTCGACGTATTGACAATAGCTAACCATTCGTTTGAATGAAAAGACATCCAATGTTCGTGGACATTGATAAACGAACGATTACCGTCGAACTACGTCTATTAAGCTTCCTCTTATTATCATAATAATAACTATTAAGATGCAACATTGTTTGTAGATAGAATGGTCGTGCTATCAGACTCGTTGTTGAAACGTCTTGGCTCGTGATCGATGACAAATCATGTTCTAAGAACGACGTCTTAATTCGTACTTGAATGAATCCTCTTAAGTACTCTACGCAATGGGCGATTTAAACGTTGAAACCATCTTCCTTTCGAAAGGATAATTTATATAAAAAATAAAAAAGTATATATATATATATATATACATAAATAGAAAACACTCTAATCTCCTTCGATAACCAATACCACGTTTAATACCTATGCATGTATATGTCTCATCTATTTCATCAGGTTCGACTTACGGCGTGAATATTAAAATATCTATTACTTGGAAGGAATAAGAGCCTTGGTACGATCTAATCGATGCGAAGACACGTTTCTCACTCGCGAGAAACTCACACAAAGAAGTGTTGTATCTCGATCTCCTATGAAAATTGTTTCGCTATCGTTGCGTAGATCGAATATCTTTCTTCATTCGGAAGAAGGCCGATTTCTAACATGTCTTTTTCTGAACCTTCTCCAAAGACTCTTTGATGATGATCGTTGTCTGGATAAATCAAAGGAACCTTGCGAGGGGCTCGTTTCGTTTGCATTTCATTATCGTCCTTGGTTTACGATGAAATGCGATTTGTATGTTTGAATTGACATTATGCTCTATAAACATTAATTTGTTTTTCTTTCTTCTTCTTCTTCTTGTTTTTCTTTTTCTTGTTTTTCCTCTTCGTTATTTCATGCTTTTAATGATTAATCGATGTTAGCCAATTCGAGACGAACACAGAAAATGAACAAACCTAGCTTCGCCAAGATTCTTATCGTTTCCGTCGATTTCTTAAAATCTATTTATTATAGATTATTTATACGAGATCGACCGACGAACCTCGTTTCGAAAAATCCGCAGAAATTCGACGGTATGAGCAACGAACGAACTATTCGTTTACGCAATCGTTCGCTACGTGGCCGATCCTTAGTTAGTATCAAGGATTCCGGCGAAGCGCCAAATAAATCGATTCTCGACGACCGATCGCAACCTTCGAAGTCGCGTATACTGCTGCGACGACGATCGTTACAATAACGAACGCGTCATTGACGACTTTTCTACGCTCTCGTCGCTATCATTTTAGAATAATTATTCATCGTCGATAGATTTTTCGCATCGACTCGGATAATGAGGTAAATAATTACAGAGGGTTGGAGGAAAAAGAAAAAATAAAAAGAAAATGAAAAAGAACATTTTTAAGGGAAAGAAAGAGAGAGAGAGAAACTTTAGCGTTTATCGTTGCGTTTGCTTTCCTTTGTCTCAACAAATTCAAGGATAACTTTGGACATGTAATTGCTAGTTTCATTGGTTACCATTACGGATGTTTGTCGTTAGATAAGAAATCATTGTTTCATGCAACGAGATCTTTTTAATGAAATAAATTATAAAAAGATCACCGAGATCTCGAATCGGACAATTTCCTATTAAGTTCGAATAATCTTCGTCGATGATCATATGCGGCTGACCAATACCTACGGGAACGAATAAGTACTTATACATCCATGCGTGCCCATCTTGGGTTTTTCTCGAATGCAGATTTCGCAAGTTTCTCGTTGCGAACGCGGATGAATATCGACGTCGTTTTATGCGGGTACCGTGTTAAAAAAAAAGAAAAAAGAAAAAAGTAAAAAAAAGAAAGAAAAGAAGAAAAAAATCCGGAACGTCAACGATTGTATATATTTCGCAGAATTGAGTTTTGATATTATATACTGAAGAATATACGGAGGAATAATACAACGTTTGAAAATAAATTAGTATATATTTTCTAGTTCAATGACGTTTTACTTAGGATAAGAATCTCTCTTCGAGGACTTCACACGCTCAAGATCGTTCCTTCGAAACTATTATATAATCTCTCGTATTCCAGCGAAATTATATAATTACATAATATTATATTGCAATGAAAGACAATGAGAACAAGTTTTGGTTTTTTTATCCCGCACAGTGAGCGGCAGGACGTGAGCCGAGTAAAACAAAGTAAATTACATTTAACTCGCATGTTTCACGATTAACGAGCTCTCGTTAATTTCACGTTTAAGTTCACCTAGCGCACGAACCGTGCAGAATATCGATACCGAAGACGGAACTTCCGTTTCGTAGACATGAGATATTCAACCACGATAATTAAGCGCTTACCTCCGTCAAAATATAATGTATAATTATAATTACTGTTATTTAATTAAGAAATTCGGCGATAACGATCTCTTATTTCTTTCTTTCTTTTTTTTATTTTTTTATTTTACTTCATTTTATGCATAGCATATCGCGGCGAAGCTTATCGTATATATTCTTTTCGTTCTCTTTTTGTGTTTCCTTTTTCTTTTTTACATTTTTTTTTTTAACTCGTTCAGTTGGCTGTCGTCGCCGTCGTCGACGTCGTCGTCATCGTCATGTTCGTTTGCCTTCTTTATAATGATATTCCACTTTGTTAACGTCGGGCACAAAGTCTGTAGCCATGATCCGTTTCCACGCACCGGTGCACCCGACTCTCCATAGCTTGGCACCGCTCGTGCGTTTGTCGTCACGCTGGAAACCCAAGAACGCGTCTGACGCGTCTTCGCGAGAATGATGATCCTCATGCTCGCTTACACGTCGAGTAACCGTCGTTTTGACCGATTCTATGCCTCTTTATTCCCTTCTTCTTCTTCTTCTTCTTCTTCTTCTTCTTCTTCTTCTTCTTCTTCTTCTTCTTCTTCTTCTTTTCTATCCAACGAACTCCGCTCATTGCCTACGATTATGCCAAGAATTACGACATTCGGTGAACCACGCTCGATGGATCATCTAGGATTTTTAAATTGAATACGCGTAGACCTTTTTTTAACGATATTTATGGTGCTCGCTTCTTACCAAGATTATTTCCCATGGCATGAAGAAGGATCGATCGAAATATCCTGATACGAACGACGTAGTAACCACCTTTCGAATCTCATTTGGAAATCGCATATTCGCGTGATCTCCTATGTAGATCTTTTTTTGCGTAAGACAGGATAATAACCATAGCTTATGATGTAGTATTCGAGGAAGATCTTGATTCGGTCTCGAAATGTCTAAAGGAGAGTACGTTATTATTAATTCCTTACAGTTAACATATTTATCGTTATTAATCGTTTGAAGAAAAAAAACAAAAAAAAGGAAAAGAAAAAAAGAGAGAGAGAGGAAGTAAATAATATCGATGATCTTAACGATGATGACGTAAACGACAAATGCATCGACAGTTCGAAAATAAGCCACGTTACGTCATTGTGTAACTACTGTAGAAAACCGAAGGCTATCGTTATAAAAAAATAATTTA
The DNA here is from genome assembly GCF_905475345.1 of Vespula vulgaris. Lineage (NCBI taxonomy): Eukaryota > Metazoa > Arthropoda > Insecta > Hymenoptera > Vespidae > Vespula > Vespula vulgaris. The sequence goes on from NC_066588.1 coordinate 2,022,223, forward strand.
TCACGCACAATATCCGCGAACTGTCTTCCTCTTAATTTTAATCTTCTTCTTCTTCTTCTTCGTTTCAAAGTTACGTGAAAAATTTGCAAAAAGTTTTATCTAATAATCCTGATCTAAGGGAGACGTCGTTGATTCCTCTCCTATCATGATTCTCGACCCCAGAAAGACACTCTTGACCTTTAAGATATCGCAATAGAATCGGCCGCGAGTACGTGTAATTAAATCGCTTTAATTTAGTTTAAAGAGAGATTCGATCTAGCTTCTAGATCATGCTGGCTCATGTAGGCCTCCACTTCTGCAGCGTGACCGGTCCACGTTTGACCCTTCACCAACGACAACAACGACGACGTTTAACCCGCTGCCAAGATCCAAATCGATGATTCCCCTTCTCTCAACAATTAAAGCAAAATGAGACGGGCACGGAGACGCCAGGAACACGGCAGGACCTTTGCCATCTCGCGTGTCACGTAGCCATTACGATATCATCGTCTTTCTCTTCTGTATTTAACGTTTGAGACTCTTAAGAAACCGAAAGAGTTTAACCAATGCGGTCTCTAACTCGTTCAAGGTCTTCCACGAGACCGAAGGTCGACCGTCATTGTACTCCCAATCGTTTCCCAAATCCATCGTTGCGTTCTGGATTGGTGTTTATCGAGGTCATGTCATGCGAGATCGTCCGATCTCACGAAATATCGAGATACATCGCAGAAGGCCTGAAAGATCGTTCGTGCAGAACGATCGTAACTCCCTTTCTACGATCGATCAATCGTCGCCACCTTCTTTTCTCTTCTTACCATCGAGATCCTCCATGGGGTCGGGTCCACGGGGGTTCTCTCTCTTGGATATCTTTTTATTCATCTTTTTTTTTTTTTGTAACGTGTCACGAGTTACGGATCACTTGTTTTACGTCGTGTTATTTGCTCGCGCCTTAAAATTTCGCGAATGTAATTCGGCCAATGATTACGACCGATTGTGTAAGCGATCGATTTCGAGTAAATGATGAGAAACGAGTGGGGGATGAAGGGAGATCCTACAATTTAATTATCTCGTATTTTATTTGAAAGGAATCACGTGTTAAAAGATCGATGTTGTTTCTTATAGATCAGAGTGCCACTGAAAGTGAACTTCTCAGCCAGGCCGAAAGACGTGTCGGTAACGATCACGAAGAAACATCTTACCTGCGGGGTGAAAGGACAACCACCGATCATTGACGGTGATTTCCCGCACGAAGTCAAATTAGAGGAATCCACGTGGGTTATAGAAGACGGGAAAGTACTTTTGATCAATTTGGAAAAGGTTAATAAACACAATTTTATCGTTTATCGAATTTCAATTTGTTCGTATTAAACAACGTATATAATTTCCAAAGAAAAATCCTTAAACGATCGCTTGATCGTAGGTTAACAAAATGCAATGGTGGGCTCACGTGGTTACTTGCGATCCTGAGATTAGCACGAAGAAAGTGAATCCTGAACCAAGTAAATTGTCCGACCTTGATGGTGAAACCAGAGGCCTCGTCGAGAAGATGATGTATGATCAAAGACAAAAGGAACTTGGTTTGCCGACTTCGGACGAACAAAAGAAGCAAGACGTGATAAAAAAGTAAGATTCGAGTTTATCTGAAGTATAATCCGTCTTGGTTTTCGCGAATCTTTCTTTACCTTATCTGATGTTATCGTTTTCAGGTTCATGGAGCAGCATCCAGAGATGGACTTCTCAAAGTGCAAATTTAATTAAAATACTTTGTAATCGATTCGATCAGAAGTCGTTGAATATGAACGCGTTTCATCCTTATATGGCGATTGTCCTGTAACCCGTTGATGTACGTACACCGGCCTGTAAAAAGTCGAATACGTTGAAAAACGTATTATAAATGTTTGTTTTTATTCCGTTGGCTATCGTAACAACCTTCACGTTTGCTTTCTTCGAACGGAGAGGTTCTGTACGAAAAGACACATAGTCCGTAATGAACTAACGCTATAGGAGGGCAGCACCCTACTACGTCGAATCGATTTTAACTGTTGTAAAACAGAGAACTATCTTTCCAAGTTAAACTTTTCTTTTTATACTTATGTTCAATCACACGCATTTCTCATTCCTACGTGAGCTGAATAGATTGACGAATTGACAGCACAGACAGGCTGCACAAATGTAATAATTTTCATTTACACTTATCATTGTAGACATTACGTTTCTTATGATCAAATAAAGAATTTGCGAATACACACTGAATTTGTCTGGATTATATAAAAAAAATTTAAATTATTCTTTTATATCTCTCGTACAGAAGTTGATAAAAATGCGTAATTAGAAGAATGTAACTAGTTAACGGTTAGACTAACAACGTTTATCTAACGTGTCCTACGCTTTAGTAACCGCTTCGTATTTATTAACCTAAGAATTAACTGATATCACTCGGCACTTTTCGATGCATTTTTCGATATAACCGCACTGTCAACGAGTATTATTATGATCACGTCGTCAAAGTTCATTCGAGTTTTCGCTAAAAGTTTTTACAAACGTATTCTCGAACGTACGTCTTTAATTACGTTCATCGTCCTGTTTCATGACTCTCGTAATCCATCTAACGTAATTGGGCAATTTGGCATAAATCCCGAATTTTCCACGTTTGCCACAACCTTCCCCGAAACTGGTAATGCCGAAAATAGTCCAACTGTGATCGGGTTTTCGAGGATCTCTGCACAGCAAAGGTCCACCACTGTCACCCGCACAGGAATCCATTTTTCCACGACGATAACCGGCACAAAACATATTGTCAGTTATGCTGTAGTCCACGTAAACTTGTCGGCAAGTTTCTGGGGAAACTATAGGTATCTACGAGATTAAAAAAGAAAAAAGAAATATTACTTTCTCCAAAGAATAAAATTGGAAGGTTAACGAACTTAAATACCTTAGCCTCGTGAAGAATGTCTGTACCAAAATCATCGGTCACTCTGGACTTGCCCCAACCTAAAATGGTGCACAACTGATTCGTCGGCAAAAGTTGTTTTGGCGCTGGAAGACAGGCGATCCCTCTCGAGGGAGAAGGAGTCAAATTAACTGGAAGACGTAACATAGCAACGTCGTTATCGACGGTATCAGCATCGTATTCTGGATGTATTACTACCGAGTCCACCTGCAACGATCATACCACCCTGTTAGCCATAACGTGCACTACGGTAATTGCTCTGTAGTACGAGCATTTCAAACACCGTATATATGATATATGTATGTGTGTATGTATATATATGTGTATGTATATGTATATATATATATATATATATATATATATATATATACACTTATATATACTTAGTTACTTTAAAGGGGATAAGCATGCGAGAACAAGTACCCTGAGCTCCAGTTCAGTGCCCTCCTTCACCGTTAAATCGTGTTCACCGATACGAACGTACAAGCGTTTTCTTATGCAGTGGGCGGCAGTCAAGACCCATTTCGGAGAGACCAGAGTTCCTCCGCAAAATGCTTCCTATAGAATGAGACTGTGCGATAAAAATGTAAACGACTCGCTCGGCCGATAAATAAAATTCTCTATCTCGATAAAACTTACATGAAATTTATTCAATACAGCCACCTGCCATGGCCAAGCTCCTGGAACAACTGGACGACCACCGATGATTCGAGTGAAATAAGAAAGCCTTGAATTTTTCTGAGGATTCACAACTCCGCATTTCCAAGTTGGCTGAGTTTTCTCAGGAACGAAACTGTCGACGACGTTTGGATTCAATTCGTACTCGTCCAGTATCACGTCTATAATAAATCTCACGTCAGTCTCACCTACGAAGATATTATTTATCGACGTTTCATCGATAGATCTTTACCATCGTTATCTTCCTCTCGACTCCCACGAATTTTTCGATGTATCCATCTTTGGCAAAAGCTACCCTCGACGTAACAATAGGCACTCTCTCGTATTACGTCGCGACCACAGATGCCAGGTTTTCTACACCACCTTTGAATTAAAAAGAAAAAAAATAAACAAATAAATCGAGAATGATTTTTTATCATTCGTACTGCATTAGAATTGCAAATTCATCGACTTGCCTGTGACGTTGCGTAGTGCATAACCTTGTGCATGGAGACCATTTGCTCCATTTCCCATAATGATTGCTAGATTGATCCTTGACATCGGTACCTCTTCTTTTACCGTGTCTAGGTGCGGCTTCCTTTGGCAACTATAAAATGTCATACGATTGGCACATTCAAAATCGTCACATCCGACAATCGTTATATCATAAATTATTCTCTGATAAACTTAATGTTCACCTGTACAACGTGAAATTTATCCGTTTTCCACCGTCCCCGATGTTGACGTTGCTTGCATCTTCTTCTACGTCCTTTTCTTTTGTGCTCGCAAGTACGTTCTTCCTGTCGAATATAACAATATATTTTTTATTATGTAACGATTTATCGATTTCTTGAATAACGTTGACACCTACTCTAAGAACAGTGGTCCCACATTGACTCTTCGTCATGCATCTTCTAACACGATTTTGTGAACAATGTCGATCGCAGACCGACCACTCGCTCCAATTAGTAAAATAAGATAATTTCGAGGATCCTAATGAACGTAAAAGAAAAATGTTAAGAAGAAGACACGAGAAAAAGTTTTTCTAAAATCGAGTGATTACAAATTTTGTCATTAAGAATAATATATATACCGGTTTTTGGAGATTGCTCCGTGATTGTTTCCCGACTGATCGAATCTATCCAGCCGTCGTCATTTACAGTCACAGTAGAACTCTGATTCGCAATCTGTAATAAAAGGATTTTTATTAGCCCTTAAAACTAGAACCGAGAAAGGTAAAAACAGATGGAAGATTTACAAACGATTAGATAAGACCTCTTTCTTTTTTTTTTTTTTTGTTCTCTTTCGATGATTAAATCCTCGCTGTGTCATAAACGCGATCGATTGAATGTCTTATTTTAAGACATGAATTTCATAGGAGAACACGAAGAGAACTGAAAAACCCAACGTACGTATCTCGCCGCAAGAAACGTAAAAAAATATAAAGTACTTATTCGCGAATAGAAGAGAAAATCGAGAGAGACAGAGAGAGAGAAGAGAAAGCCATAAAGATTCTCCATCACGTAGGCAGATCATTGCAAAAACACCACGAGATAGTGATGGCTCTTAAGCGAAAAGGAGTTAATGGAAGAAGAAGAAGAAGAAGAAGAAGAAAGAAAAGAAAAAGAAAAAGAAGAAGACTGATACATTCTGAACACCTCGCGAATAAGCACGAGTCCGATGCGTAACGCCTGGTACCATCGCTCGAAAATTGAACTCGATTTGTCACTTTGATAATAGTACTGCGACGTAACTGCGACCTCCTTTATTCTTCCTACCATTTTAATCGTGCGTTACACAACGTTGCCTGAACGTAGGTAGAAAACGGCATAAACTCACCGTCAATTCACTACTCTTTCGCTTTTAAACGCTTATTTCTCTTCTCCTCGAAAACGGATCGTGTTCGCCTTAGCTGTGACATCAAAGCTAAGGCGAGAACTGCAAGAGGAATGCATTTGTCCTTTTCCTGCCACTCGTAATAATAATTGTCCTCGTATGTATTTGTGCCCACGCTTTAAACTTCTTAACGTCCTTTTTAACAGCCTCCGAGTTACAAGCGAAGAAATTCATCGCTTTTCTCAAGTTCTTTTGACAATAGAACGAAAGCATTCGTGAATATTTGTGATTCTTCTTGTTCTATTGACAATGTTTTTTTTTTCTTTCCTCTCTCTTTCTCTTTCTCTTATTTGCAGAGAGATTGAGAAAAGTCCTTTTGGTATATTATTAAATCATCCTCGATTCATCGTTACACAACGTATAATTCATTGATTTTTCATCGTGTAACAGTAGACGATAGCATTAACGAGATTCAAAGTCTCTCGAAATGGAATCGGACGTAGGCTCGAAACCTTCCCTTTAAACACCACGCCTCTCTATATCTTCTGCATTGTCCCCGGTGCAAAACGGTGACGCGAAACTCACCGAGTTACCTCATCGAGGTCGAACGTCTCAGGCACACCAAGAAATCTAATACTGAATATGTAATATTCAACAAACGTAACGAGTATCACGATCGAAGGATAGGCATACATTTTCGAACTAATTTATGTAATAAATTACGGGCGAAAGGAGAAGTTTTTTTTATGTTACAAGCTTATACCGTTTTTTTCTTTCTTCTTTCTCGTTTCTCAATTTAATCGTATCGATCGAAATAACTTTCGTTCCGATCGTAGTAACAACGACTGGAACAGATTCTACGACGATAATCCTTACTACTTAAGATACCTATGTATCGCAACAACAACAACAACAACAACAAAAGAAAAAAGTATTACTGGTAAATCCTTATTTTATTTCTTTTATCATCTTTATCTTGCCTTTTAACAGATCCATAAGACGAAGTTTCCAATCGAAACGATAAAATGACTTTTCGAAACGCGAAGATGTCCTCTTAGCTAGGAATTCAGGATTAATGATACACATAAGTACGTATCATCAGTTATCGGACACACACACACACACACATATATATATATATTTATATTTATATTTATATTTATATTCTCTTCTTATTACGAAGGTGCGAAAACAGGTTCTCACATCGATTCACTTTTTTCGATCGACCTCGTTTTTAAGCCGTACGTTAAGAAACGTCGCGAACGATAGTTATTAATAATAATAATAAAGGAGTTCCCTAACGAAGCACCCTTTTCTTCCCTTTTTTTCTTTATCTTTTTATCCCTCTTTCTCGCTTCTTGGCTTACAATCACCTTCAAACTTGTCGATTAAATAACCACGCTGATTTCGATTGGTACAACATGCCATCCGTAAGATATTAAATTACGATCAGATCGATATAAAGCTATATACATACGTTTTATATATATATATATATATATATATATATATATATATATATATGCGCGTTGATCAGATTCGAACGTCTGAAATCGATTTCTGCTCTTATATGGATCGCCCGCTTTTTGTTGTCGCTTCTTTACGATCGATATATGTGTGTGTGTGTGTATGTATATATGTATGTATGTATCATGCTCACGTATGAATCAAAATACATAATGCACACATGTTATGTGCTCGCTATAAATTTACATAAGTACATACATACATTCATACTCTCTCTTTCTATCCTTCAAATACATTCAATGAAAATAGTAGAAGAAAAGAAAAAAGAGAAGAGAAGAAAAAATAAAAGAAATCGAGGCTGCTATTATAGTCTTGTCTAATGACACGTTTGCATCGATCGATAATTATCTTTCCGACCTGCTTTTCTCCTTTCCTTCTTCTTCTTCTTCTTCTTCCTTTTTTTGGTTTCTTTTGTTCTTCTTTTTTTTTGTATTTCTTTTTCATTAACAGTAACACAACAAATCCATTGGATAATAAAAGGAAAACTTATGAAAAAGAAAAATGACTTCATGATATAGCACACTGTTTTATGGATATTTTATAGGCACACTTATTAACGTCGAGTATCTTCGCGAACGGGGCTGCTTTAATTATCGCCGATTCAAAGTCTATTCCGGAGCTACAGAAAAGGCGACCACTTCGAAGAGAATGAAAAGGGAAAGCGAAGAGGAAGAATACTCGGTGGTCGTCAGAGATGGAAGACTCCGTGAAGGGATAAAGAGAGAATGTGTGTGTGTGCACGCTCGCGCGTATATGTGAAAGAGAGAGAAAGAGAGAAAGAGAGAGAGAGAGAGAGAGAGAGAGAGAGAGAGAGAAAGGATGAAGAAGAATCTGTATGCGTCGCGGAGGACGTGTCCAAACTAGGCTGAAGCCTGCCGGTGTCTTACATCTTGGTGACGATCCAGCAAAAAGCGCGAAACGCTTAAAGGAAGAACAATTCTGTGGGGGTAAAGGAGTCCCAGAGATGAGGATGAGTATGAGAAAGAGAAAGAGAAAGAGAAATATCGTCGTCCGCCTACCAGAAAGACGATGGTAACTCGAAAACCACCATAAAAGAATCGATCAGCGATGCCGACGAATCCGCGTTGGCCAACGTGTCGCGCTTAATCGAAGCTTTCCATCCCGGGAAAACGGTACTTTTGACGATAGCCGTTGGACTTTTCCTTCTTCGTCGGCGTGACTTTCTTAGAAAAAGCATTATCATCGATCTTTGAGTATCGTCATCAGAACGCGTAACCAAGGGATCGATCACGAAGGATTGTATCGACTCTATTTCCTCGATGTTCGTTCAGGTTTTTTCTTAAGGTCTATCAATGTTTGAAAATTTTTCTATTCTTTGTCCTGAGAGAGAGAGAGAGAGAGAGAGAGAAAGAGACAGACTCGTGGTATTTGGTAAGAGTATTTATAATCTTTCTTCACGAGCAAGAAACTAAATCCAAAGATCTTGAAGGTGAAAAGAAGAGGAGTAAAGTACGAAATGTCCGGCATCCGTTCTTGCACAACGACGCCTCGGTTATACCCTAGATGGTAGCGTCTCCCGTCCAGAGGCCGTCCGAAAATGGCCGTCCATTTCTTCTTCCACCGAGTAGGACTACCGTCGATTTAATGCGAGGTCCTTCTGGCTCGAGCGCGAGATGCACTCTACCTTCCATCGTTGTCCGTAACGATGGAATGCTTGCTATGGCGAGATCGCCAACTGATTTATAGCCTGGTACGATCGAAAAGGGCACGATCTTCGGCACTGAACCTCGATACTTTCTTAACGAACGTTCCTTCGAAATAAGTCTCCTGTTCAACGTCCTTCTATAATCAATTATGTAAAGATCTATTTCAATGACTTCACCGTCATTGACTCAGTTCGCAGCTCGACGTGTTTAAAATAAATTGCGCGTGACACTACCAACGCAGTCAGACTAAAGTTCAAAGTATCAAATGTCACGACCGGGGATCAAAGGATCATGGTTTTGATACGTTCAATCGTCTAGCTCGTTTCTATGCGTTTCTATCCTTCTAGAAAAACGTTATCGTCGATTTCTTCCTTTATATCCAAACGTATCTTGCAAACGTAGAACATTTATCACTCCTCTTCGTTTTACCTAGACCCTCTCCCTCTTTCTCTCCAATGGATTACAAAATACTCGTGTAAGTTCGATTACGTGGGTCTGTTCTTTTCTTTTTATCTCTTTTTCTTTAATCTCTCCTTATGGCGAAATGTATCTCCTAAACGGACGATCGTCGTCTCGTCGATCAAATTAAACGTACTATGTCAGACATTGACGAGATACCATGCTTCTTTATTACGTCTCTCTTTCTCTCTCTTTCTCTCCCCCCCCCCTTCTTTGCGATAGTTTAACACATCGGGTGAGATCATCTCGTGATTTACCGTCGTCCATTCGTCAACGACGAAGAGATCAACGGTTGCTCGGATTGATAAAATATAGTCATTATCATCGATCAACCAACTTCTTGTTTTCGATGTCAATAAAGAAAAAAATTTTCGTTCGTTTTTCGAATCGGGTAGATCGATAGATCGTTCCACGCTTCTTCCCTCTTTTTTCCAATTAAAATCTAACCTTTGCTGGATACCTTCGAGTTCTTCTTAAGCGTACGCACGTTTAAAGGCAGATACTTTATGAAGTTACGAACGTTTAAATTCTTCGTGATTACGAGTACGATTTCCGTGTGCGTTCGAAGTTCCTTACATTCCGTGAGAAATAAAACTTACGTAAGTACATACGTATCGTTTAAACTCGAGCTTAGAAGTCGTAAAGCCTAAGCCCACTTGGATGGAGAAGTTGTCGAGTCTTGGCAAAAGAGAAACAGTCACCTGCCGTGCTTTTAACCGTTGCTAACCATTCGTCTTTCTCCCTTTTTCTTCGTTTAGTTCTCTCTACGTCTTTCCCTTACGTCTCTTATATACGTATATACGCGTCCGGTTTGCGTTTATGGCCACGGTTATTTCCGGATCACCGTCTCAGCCGCCATACGGTCGTTTTATACAAGCGAAGGACCGTGTAGCTCTTCATTGTTCCTCGACACTGGCCTTACCTCCGTCCCTCACGAGCGACTTTAAGTTCGAGATGTATCATCAAGCGGGATCACGCGCGCTCTCGGAGTTTTGCCAGATAATGGACTGTACAACTACCCACGAGATTTTCCTTCTTGTTCACGATAGACGTTCTTTTATTATCTAACGTCATATATCGAAATCCGTCATATTTATTTCCCGTGAATGAGTTTCCACCGTGATCGAGTTTTGATTCCTTTTTTTTTTCCTTTTTTTCTCTTTCTTTTTTCTTTTTTTCTTTGATGCAACCATCGAGCGCCGAAGCAAAAGAGAAAAAGAAAGAAAGAAAGAAAAAACGGAAGTGTGGAAAAATGCGAATTCAAAGTGCAACGTTCTCGAAGCGCGCAATATCGAATTATGCATGCATTGTGACGCGACTCCGTTTCTTCTTCTTATTCTTCTTACTTCCTTTACCCCTCACGTTACAACAACGTCGACCCAGTTAACGCATGCAGTCCACGATCACTGATCCCGTACACGATTGGCTTTTCTTAAACGATCGTATCGATTTACGACGCATCGACGATTATATCGTCTTATGGTATTCCGTTCCTGTCTGATCGAACTTAGAACGATTAATGCCGCTTCGTATAAATAGAGATAATCTTGAAATCCGTTAGTGAGACACTGAGATATCCACTGAAAAAACGAAAGGAAAACGAACGGTCCAATAAAATTGTATAAAAGCTATATTACTCCGTAAATTCAAGCGAATTCGTATTTTGCCTTCTTTTCTTTTTCTTTTTTTTTTCTTTTATACTTTGTAATTGATCCCCTTCCATACGTAATTAAAGTATTCCATTTCGTAAGCGCTTTAAGTGGATTTGCAAGTATCAAATTAATTTAAACGTTAAAGCTGCGCGCACCACGGTGGCACTATTTAATACACAATATTAACGAAGGCAGCTCTTTGTGAGGCGGACAAGTTATACCGGAATAACTTGTTTTGATTCATATACACTCCACGTGCAACGGCAAACGATTGCTAAACTTCTAGCGTTGCTTGGCCAAGCTCTCAGCCGCACAATGTCACGTGCAACGTGCCACCACTAATGACTTCTCTCCGTTTGAATCTAGTTGAACTTTCGTTTTACGAGCCTCGTAAAAAGATTTTTTTCATTTCCGCGAGTACTATTTTGTTTTATGAATTCCGTTCTTATCAACACCGTTGTAAAACAAAGTCGGATAGAGAACGGGGTTCGTACATTCGAACTACGTGTTCGCAAAATTGAGCAATATAGTTGAACCGCTCGACGAAATTGCGATATCGTGGAAAAGTAAATTCCCGATTAAGATTATTCTAAACGTCTAATTCTCCTTACGTCTTATTTTTCTCCGACATTTTTCTTTTCTTTCTTTATCGTCCTGACCTGAGAGGTGCGTCCATTGTCTCTCAAGACGCACAAAAGGAAAAAACCGAAAGAATCGTAAAGAGAAGAAAGAAACTTAAAGACGAGACTATTTCAAACAAAGTAACTAGCAATCTAGTAGAGAACCGTACAACGATATCTTTCTCTCTGTCCTCTCATCGTTCTCGTAATACTCCCTTTCCTTCGTGACGACGACTTTTTATCGATCGCGAGTCTTACATACTTCCTGACCGAGAGGGAGCTGAAATTCCACGCGATAGTCGTCACGATACGTCGTAAGAAGCTAATCGAGCTGGATCGAAAAGAGTACCGGAGGGTACCCTCTCGCTCCCGTGGGAGGAAGATCCTCCACGGGGTGCCGAGGAAGGTCCACTCGCGTCCTTCTCTCGTTTTCGGGCTCGTGCAAACTGAAAAAAATATAAGTTGTAGCATACTTTTTCCATCTCTCTCTCTCTCTCTCTCTTTCTTTCTTTCTTTCTCTGTTCTCGCCCAGGATGGAAAGACGAGCTTATCGTTTAGTCATCTTTTAAGGAGTAACAAGGTACGTTGCTTCTTGGGAAATGTAATCTCCGCTGTTAACATACTTCGGTCCCTGTGGTACTGCCTTACAAATTCTACATGACAGACCGGAGAAACGTATAGTTCGAGCTAAGGCAAAAATCGTATAATATCGACGATGAATTTCATTCCTTAGATAGAGAAAGTCAAGTGGATACTGTTTATGGTTGTATCTTATAAAAGTCGAAGTAGAAACTTGACAGATTTATGGGATTCCATTAGGAGCAAATTCGTCACGATAATACGCGGTGAAATCGTTAAGGTCAAAGTGCATTCTATAGATCGCAAACTAATTGCCGGAACACTCGAGGAAGCGGTAGAAAGGTGGTAAGCCCACCTAACGTGTATCTACTATCTCTCTTTCTCTTTCTCTTTTTATCTCTCTCCCTATCTATCTATCTATCTATCTATCTATTTATCTATCTATACACACACACTTATATATATATATATATACATCTGTATATCTATCTATCTATCTTATTAAATATATAAACCCATACCTACTCGTAGTCTAACTTATACCGACAAGCACGATTCTCGACGGTAATCGAGAAACGGTATGGTCCAGCAGCATCCGCGAGGACCACTCCGTGACGGGAAGTTTTCTCGACGGGGTGCCGAGCGTGCAAAGAGAAGACACGCTTCGAGGTCAGACGCAAAAGATTCTCAAGAGACTATAGAAAGTTCTCATCTTGGTTTCTCGTTCTTTGATTAAGATATATCATCTCTCTGTCTCTCTCTTTCTTCATTTACCTCTATCCCTATCCCAATCTCTATCTCTATCTCTATCTCTCCCTTTCTCTTTCTCTTTCCATTTGAGTATCACGAATTATTACCCCTAATAATTAGTAAATAGTAGTCAACGTTGAAAATGTTTTACGAAAGGATCGAGATCATCTAAAAATCGTGAAATAACGAGAAAACGAGTTTCCCCACTAATTTTGTAGTTCGTTCGAACGATTCGCCAAGCTGGAGATCTCACCACGGGACACCGGACTCACCGCGATCGTTTTACTTCGCGTAGAAATCGGAGACACATATTACCCCCACCCTTTTAAAACCTTCCTCCTTTCTCGTGAATCAACTCGTTCGAGTCTCGTGACGTTCGCGTCGCGTAAAATTACGTCGTGAATGAAAGCATACTCCTTCTCCCTTTTCTCCCATTCCTTCGAATCTTCTTCGGTTTTATTGACTCCGAGCCATTGAAACGACCCTAGAAATCGGCGTGCATCGTTAAAGTTATTTTCATAACGAATATATTGCGATATTATAAGTAATTAACGCATGATAACGTTCAAATAACAATAGCGCGTTTTATGAAAATGTGAATATGATTTTGACGTAAATGAAGAATTGCAGCATTTACGAGCGAATGCTCGATAAGGAATCGAAGAATATAAAAAAAAAGAAAAGAAAAGAAAAGAAAAGAAAAGAAAAGAAAAAAATAATGAAGAAAAAAGAGAAAGAATGTCGATGGTACATCCGCAGGATGTTGAGAAGATGGCTGGGAGGCTATCTTCCAGAGATTTGTATCACAAATCGTCTTATTAACCTGTCGTTCGTTTCCGATAAGGAAGGAAAACAGATAAGAGAGACTATCTATTCCTCTATTCCACTATTCCTCTATTCCTCTTTCATCGTTTTATCCTTTATATTGGTCTTGCTTTCTCCCTCTTTCTTTCATATGGTTGCCCTTTTCAGTCCTCTTAAGAGCCTTTTCGCTGTACAGGATGGCATCCATTATCGATCCTTGCCAGCTGGTCGCGATCGAGCTTCGAGAAGTGTTCACGTGCGTGTGTGCGTGTGCATATGCGTGTGTTTGTATATGTTTGTGCGTCCGATAACCCCTCGCCCGGAATAATCTTGCATATTTTCGATTTGCCGTTGAGCCGAACACGAACGATACGATATGCTCCCGCGAACATGCGTCCTGTACGTAAGTGAAGAGGCACGTGACAGCTGAGAAACTAAATATAAAGCCCCTCTCCAACTCTTCTCTCTCTCTCTGTTTCTTTTTCTCTGTTTCTTTCTCCGTTTCTTTCAGGCTGCAACAACACACCGTTGCAATCATATACCCCACGTACAAATTAGCAAACTCGAAAAGAAAAAGTACAGGAAAGTTTCGAGAACCCCACGCTCGAATACGAACCGTTTCCTCGTTTCTCTCTCGAGAAACATACTCATTTTGCATTCCGTCAGGGAAAAAAAAATTATGTCTGGCATAAAAAATACGAGAGCATTTCGTTTTTAAAATTAATGAAGATTATTAAAGGATTCCTCATAAAAGATATTTCGTCATTATTGGTGGTGACGAGCTCGAAATTACCGTGATTAGTGTCGACCTCCATGAGAAAGCACTTTGCAAAACGTCGACACTTTACACCGACCGTCGTACCGTATTACGTACAATTTAGAAAAATAAAGCGTGCTCGTTAAGTGATTACGGCGATAACATCTGACAATATTATCGGCTCTCACCAAGGCTCAAGTTCGCAACACAACGACGACGACGACGACGACGACGACAACGATGATGACGACGACGATGACGACGAAGACGACGAAGACGACGAAGATGATGACAAAGACGACAACAGAGCACGTGTGCATGGAATATTAGAGCTCTCTAGGAGGGGCATCCGACAAGATCATCCGTGGTGGAATTCGAGGATGACCGAGAAACGAAATTACCGTAATTACCTTGGTATGCCTAGACCTAAGAAGAAAAACAAGAAGAAGAACAAGAATAAGAAAAAGAAGAAGAAGTCAAGGTTGTCTTTTCTCTCGACTGTCGAATAATAATTTCCTTTATACCATATTTTTCGGAATCTCTTGACATTATAAAAATTCCTAATCGGTGTCCTACTCTTCTCGTTTTACTCTTCTATCTAACGAAAAGAAAAAAAATTCTATCGTCTCGATAAAAGTCGAGCTCGCGATAGAATAGAGATAAAGATAAGTAATCGTTAACTTTATGAACATGTGTTAGCGTAATGTTAGCGACATGACGTATTGTATTTGTCTCTTTCCTAAAAATAAAATCGAATAAATATAATTGATTTGGACGATTTTCGAAATTTTTACGATACATTGAAACTCTTTCCATACGATCTGTTATGTATTTATTTATTTAGTCAATTACGTAATTAATTAATTGGTCAATTAATTGTTATCAATATAATAAAAGAATGTATATTTGATGATATATAGTAATAGATTATTACAACTTCGTATCGACGAAATCGATCGAGCAAAGAAAGTACTAGAACGTAACTCGATACCGAGATACTATTTGCTCGCGGTTTACGGTGTGCGAAACTTGCGCCACGATCTTGAGAATTATCGACTCCATGGTATTGTACCCCGACGCGGAACTCTTCCTGATCGAACTGCTAGAAGAATTATATCGACTTTGCACGCGATATACGAGAGTTACCTAACACTTTCCGACCTTTTTCTCCTTCTTCAGAAGCTTACGTACTTAAATGATATATATATATATATATATATATATATATATATATATATATATTAGAACGAATTTTGTTGAAATCTATTCATGAACAAGAGAAAGAGAAAAAGAAAGAGAAAGAGGGAGAGAGTTCGCGAGGAGTTTTAGAAAATGATCGAACGCGTCAGACGAGCAGACGGTCGACCTTGTAGACGCGCGTTTATTTTAATTCTACGAGATCTTGTCTTATATGCAGACTCGTAATATCGTCATCTTATGCCACATACTTTATTCTCGATGATGCATTCTCAAAATTTCAAAAATATAATAAATAACATATATTTTCTTTCATGGCCGATCGATCGGAACAAACGAAAAATTCATTCCGGAACTATAAAATTTCATTATTAATAATTCAAATTAAATTGAAATAAATTAAAATAGAATTAAAAAAAATGAGGAAAAGAAAAAGAATTGAAATAAAATAAATAAAGAAAAAACCAAAATTATCGATGAGGAAACTTACCAAAGTATCCTCGAGCGAGTAGCTCGAGGCGACCAGGAAGAACGGAAGTAGAACGAACGTGATCCTGTTGATCATAGCTGAGGACGAAGAGGATAACAGTGAGGAGGATCTCGCGGTGGGCGAGCGCGTCGTCGAAGCGGGCGCGTGCTTCCGTCGCGGACGCATCGCGTCATGATCGCGACGTGTCGCGCGCACGCTTTGTCTTTTCCCTCCTCCTCCTCCTCCTCCTCCTCCTCCTCCTCCTCCTCCTCCTTTTCCTCCTTCTCTTTCTCTTCTTCCTTCTCCTACTCTTCTTCTTTTTTTTCTTCTTCCTCTTCTTCTTCCCTTTCTTTAAAGCTTTTGCTGCTTTTATTTTTTCTTCTTCCTCTTCTTCCTCTTCTTCGTCTTTTACTTCTTTTACTTCTTATTCTTCTTCTACTTTTCTTCTTCTTCTTCTTCTTCTCCTTCTTCTTCTACTTCTCCTTCTTCTTCTACTTCTTCTTCTTCTTCTACCCTCTCAGTGAACCTCCGCGTGCCTCCGCGTGCGCGGCCCTACGTACCGCCTCGACACGCGGTGCGGCTCTATAAATACGGACGCGCGACTCCGCCAGAAGAATTTCAAACAACCGCCTCTCTGCCGTAAAACACTGTACCGCGAAGAAGAAGAAGAAGAAGAAGAAGAAGAAGAAGGAGAAGAAGAAGGAAAAGGAGGTGGTGGAGGTAAGGAGCAGGAGGAGGGAAAGAAGAAAAAGAAGAAGTAACGAGTAGGGCAGCAGACTTCTCTTGCTATGTTCGGATATTGCTGAAAGCACACAGACGCGAGTTCGATATAAAAGTTGTTTAAAAATAGATCAGAAACGATTCCTTTATACACCAATCTTTTTTTCTTCATACGTATTTGACGTCAATGTTTTACTTCAAATAAATCTATGTAAGAAGATCAAGGTTTATTATTACCTGATAAACAATCTTCTTTTCCGTTCGTTGATGTTCGATTACAGTATTGTAAAAAACTGTAGTCTGAATGTTTTATCCGAGTCATGTATACAGTAGAGAGTTATATAGATAGATAGAGATAGGTAGACGTTATCTAAAACGTTGCACAAATAACACGACGAATCTTTTACCGTCGAATAAAATGAAACAATTTTTCATGCGACGAGATTTAAGTCATTCAATTTCGTCGACTCGACGTATTCGTTACTTCCTGAACGTAATCCTTCCATTCGCGTAGAAACGCTTAAGTAAGATCAAAGACGATATAGTCACGATACCATATCGCTCTCTTTCTCTCTTCCAGTCAGTCAGAGAAATCCTCCAGTGAAAAGCAAAGGAGGAAGATGAGAGATACTCACGTTGCTACCGCGGAACCGAATGATATTTTTAGTCCCTTCGACCAACACCATCTGTCTCGTCGGGTCTCGGACTGAATCTTTTATCCACAGTGGTTTTCACCAAATTTTCTGAATCCTTACACTTTCTTTCGTTCTTTAAGAGAAACGCGGGAATCCTCAATGGGGATCGTTGACGTTCTCCTTGATCCGTTGAAAGTCACTGATCGTTGATGGTGGAAAGGATAAAAATAGGAAGAAAAAGACGAGATCGTTCGTCGAGGCACACACGATGTTTTAAAGAGGAGTAGCGGAGTGTAACTGTGAGAAAAAGAGAAAAAGAGGGACGGCGGATGATGAAGGGAAAATGAAAAAAAAAAAAAAGAAAAGAAAGAAGAAAGAAAGAAAGAAAGAAAGGAAGAAAGAAAGGAAGAAAAAAAAGAAAATAAAGAAAAGGAGGAGAGAGGGTCGAGAAGCCTCGTGGAAGCCTCGAACGACACGACGAGAGCCACTCTCGAGCACACGCACGTGGCTCCGAGCCGACTGACGAGATACACGCGCGAGTAAGTATCAACGGAGGCTGAGAGGAGTGGCTGCTGGCTGTTGGCTGGTTGTTGGCTGCTGCCTGGCTTCGTTCGACTCAGCTACGGAAGCGGAGGGTGATTCTACCGGCGAGTCTTCCGTTGGTGGGGTATCGATGGGGGTACTCGTACGACACGCGCTCCATCGAGCTTTCCTCTTCCTTTTCCCTCTCTCTCTCTCTCTTACCCTTTTTGTTTCTTTTTCTTTTCCCCTTTCCTATCTAAATCAAAGGATTCCTTTGATAGAAGCAACCACTTGAAAATAAATACGAAGAATCGGTATGATCTAATCTCTGACCGACCGAATTGTTCCGTTATTATTACGTTCAATTGCGATCACCAAAAATCAATGCAAGATATAATTACAAAAAAATAAAAAATGACGGAACGTTTCCCAACATAATCGTCGTCGAAGCTACAAATTGAGAACAATGTGATGACCCACGCGATCCATCGTTTTAATATGCGACTCGTTGACAATCTGGGTCACTCGAACTCGTAGCTCCCCTTCTCGTATGACAATAAAAGATATGTGAGAAACCTAGTGAAGGAACATACGTGACGGCGTCTCTAGAAATAACTTAGGCGATCGTTCGATGACGTCTAACTTTAGTTCCCATCCCGCTAAGAAACACCAGACAAACATTTCATTCTGTCAACGTATTCTTTTTGCGCTTCTCTCGACTTGACCCTTTTTTTTTTCTTTTCTTTCTTTCTTTCTTTCTTCTTTTTGCTCACACATACACACGTACACACATACATAGAGATATGTACGTACACACTTCTCCAAGCGATCGTCTCAGACTCGGCCTCCCGTCTCGTCCTCTGCGATTACGAATTTTTTTCACGGTTATCGCGTTTTAAATTGACGGTGTAATTAGAGGAAAAGACATTGCCGAGAAATTGCCATTTGCTTCTATACTCGTAAAAATTTCATACCTATATACGTAGGTATAAGCATGCGTACTATGAGGCACTTTTTATGACATTCGCTTACAATTAGATTTACATAGAGTTCGTTCGCATTAACAGTGACAAATTTTATAATACGTTTTCTCGGTATAGTCGCGCGTAAAGTTTCGAACGCGAGGAAACGAAGAATGGAAGGACAAAGCGGGGTCATTCGAAGGATTCGGTTAATGACACACGTACACACGCATACGCATATATACAAACACCAAGCAACAACAGATATATACACATACACATATATATAAACACAGATAGATACATACAACGTAGTTACCTACCGGAATATCCCTGTGGTCGGGCCACGCCTCGCTCTCGCAGAAGATTGCACGAAATTACCCGCTTTTTGGAAAAAAATAAGGACCGGTGCACGCCTCTTAAGGGCCGGTGATTTTGTTCGTGAAACGAGAGCCGTTTTTCGAGCCTAAGTGGTGTGCTGATTCACGAAACGATACGGTTGCATTCGAAAGCAGCTCGGAGGCGTACCAACCGATATCGGTTTATAAAACTGTTTTGTTGTGTGAGGGGACATTTTAAATCATTTACCCATAATTTCAGACGCTAAGCCGATCACGCTACTTTCTTCTTAACGTGTTATTACGCTCGCGTACACGTGTATCTATCTCCTTGCCGTTTAATGAAATCTTGTATTCGTCAATATATCCTCCCGATTACCAGAGTTATCCCAGTAATAATTATAATAATTCACATTCGGTCTTGTTTTTAGTCACGCGTAACAGCACACAGGTGTATCTAATCGAATAAAGTTTCGTTATCATACGTGATAATTTTTATTAAAAAATTTACCGATCGACGAACTTTATAATTAAAACAAAAAAAAAAGAGAAAAAATAATTTTAACTTTTACCGTTTCCCCATTCCTATCGATCGACATATTTCCTAAGCTTTTGCATAACCGACGACGTGTTCGGTTATAATATTGGAATGAGAGGAGATCCAAAAAAAAAAAATCAGAAAAAAAACTCGTAGGTATTTCTATAACGATCTTTTTCTATAAAACGAGTTTTACGAAACGAGAACGACCGAGGACTCCTCGGACAAGTATTAATTACGTTTGAAAGCAGTCAATGTCGATCGAACGATCGTTTTGTTAACCGATCGATAATCCATTGTAGGTATATCTAACGCTTTATCAAACAACGTTCGAATCGTTCACGCTTGGTCTCCGAAGCACAAAGTACTTTTCTGCATCGATAGCTAAGCAGATATTTTTATTGCGAATCGGCAACTAGAACGAAGGAAGGAAGGGACGATGGAAAAAAGAAGAAAAATGAAGAAATTAGAAGAGGGTAAAGGTGAATGGCAGAGGGTGGAGTGGCGTGGAGGGAAAAAGGAAAATTAGAAGAATTCGATTATTTTAGGATTTACGATGGAGGAACGAATAGCACAAGGGAAGTTCAACCTTCGAGTTTGCTTCTCGCGCTGTTTCTTTGTCTCTTTACAAACCGCGTAGTAGTACCTGTTTTCGTTTTATCGATACAACGGGAGAAGGGAAGGAAAAAGGAAGAGAAAGATGGAATCGATCTCTCTCTCTCTCTCTCTTTCTCTCTCTTTCTTTCCAGCACCCTTCGCTTTCGTTCTTTCCATCCCCGTCGAATCGCGGAATTAATTCCCACGCGCGTGACTTCAAGAGACGAGACAGACGCCCGTCCGCATCCGTAGTCCTTGCATCCTTTTAAGTTAAAGGAACGACTCTCGGTCGCTTGAATGCCGCGCCGGCCTAAGGGACATCGCGTATAAATCACTGTCCGCGACTTCAACTGGTAAGGGAGTGGGGGTAGACGTAGAAAGAGAAGAAGACAGAGAAGAGAGAGAGAGAGAGAGAGAGAGAGAGAAGCAAAGAGTAGCGCGAGTCCCAACGATCTCAGACTCTCTTCTTCCTCCGGCTACTTATGCTAATGCCGGCAAATCAATTTATTTATATTTATTTATAGCATTCAAATGTTTCCCCGACTCTCAGACCGTGCCTTCTTTCCAAGGATGGACCACCCGCGAAACCTGCGTTCGATCCTCCTTCGCTATACCGAGATCAGCCCTTTCTCTTTCTCTTTCTCTCTCTCTCTCTTTTCTCTTCTTCTCGAACAGACAGAGAAAACACGCTCTACAATTCTTCGATTCCTTTTTCAATTTTCGCATTCTACTTCCTATCTCTCGGTCACAGGATAATAAATAAATAATTTATTAAATGTTTTTTTTTTTTGTTTTATTATTTTTGTATCGCCCTGCGAATCGTAGTTTTTGTCGTGTATGTTTCTAATAGTGAATAGTATTGTAATATTTGTCGACTTTCGTCGCACGAAACATTGGATATTTTTAATAAATAATTTGTTTCTTTTTTTTATTATTATTATTTTTTTATCACTCTGCGAATCGTAGTTTTTGTTGTGTATGTTTCTAATAGTAAATAGTATTGTAATATTTGTCGACTTTCGTCGCACGAAACATTTGATATTTTTCTTTTTCTCTACTAATTAATGGCTTCTTAGTTACTGTACGTTCCTCACGTTGTTTTTCTTTTTCTTTTTTCCTTGTTCCTTACACTTCCACCTTCCTTATTCTCCGTGAAACGTGCAATGAAATTAAGCGCTTAACGGGCGCGGCTCTACTTCGGAAACGGCAACGTGACTCGAGTCAAGCCGAAGAAGTCTTAAGGTCGTTCATCACCCTTGGTTTTATAATGGTTTACGCCATCAATGAGAACAGACGTAACTCTTGATCGATTTTAATGGGTTTCCTTTTAAAAACTAAGATTTTATTTAGAACCCCACTTTTTCGAATCTTGAAAAAGCTTTATTTTTTTTTTTTTTTTAATCCTGTTTGAAAAATATTTTTTGGAGAATATTTTATGCAGAAATAAGAAGCTTCTTTAAAAATTCATAAAAGTAGAATCTTAAATTAAACTTTCGTCTTTAAAACCAGATCTCGTTTATCAAAATCAGTTAAGAATTACGTCCGTTCTCATTGTTCGCCTATATTATTATAAAGTTAGAGGGGTGATGAATAACCTTATGACAATGATCTAGACAACAAGTATGACTAATTCGATAGATTGAAGTTGATAGATTTGAACGCCCCCTGTAGTCTCTTTTTCGTACTTCACGTGTAGCGTCGTTAGTCGAAGGCGTGTACATTTGGGCGTTATTTTCTTACTTGTTTTGTTTGAATGTTCGAGTTATATTATTTTATTCGGAATGAGTTCGGAAAATATACTTCGTTTGATCACAGTTCTAGTTATCCTGACTTGCTGCATTGAACAAGGTAAATATAATAAATTTAATAGGAAAATATTTATATTGTAGATTTGTGAGATAACCTATAAACGAGTTACTATTATTAATCGATTATAAGTGTTAGAATTATTTATATACGTTTCTAATTTGTTATTATTAATACACGCGCGTGCGTAAATAATATATACTTACATTTTCTAGGTTTTTCTATAAAATGTTGGGTATGTAGATCCGATTCGGATCCAAAATGTGCGGATCCTTTCGATAATTCTACAGTGCCAATCACAGACTGTAAGCAAGAGCCAGATTTAGAACATTTACCAGGTGTACGACCAACAATGTGTCGTAAAATACGTCAAAAAGGTGAAATATATTAGAGTATTTTTTTTTTATTTTTAATCGTTCTATTTTTTAAATACTTTTTACTTGCATATATAGTCAATGGGGAATGGAGATATTTTCGTAGTTGCGCTTACATGGGTGAGCCGGGAATAGCGGGAGATGAACGCTTTTGTCTTATGAGAACCGGAACTTATAACATATTTATGGAATATTGTACTTGCAATAGCAAGGATGGCTGTAATTCAGCATCTAAGGATCATGGAAGTTTGTTATTACTCTTATTTACAATGATAATTCCATTAGGATATGTACTTTGTTTCTCTTAAAAAGCATTGCCAAAGTTAATGAAGAGATCTGAATTATTAAGTAACTTAAAACTTTTACAAGTGCCTTTGTAACATAAAGAAGTAATTAGTACTTATGGGCAACAAGATGATGAATCTTTGTATATATTTACAAAGAGTTCGTAGCATAATATATCTTAAAATCTGCTATTTCGTACACACAATCTTTTTATAAATATTTTATATCAAGAATATCTTTTTATATTTTTTACGAGTATTATAAACTATACTTAAAACATTGTTTTCCATGTCAGTATCGTTAGTACAAACAGATCTAACAAGATTAGTGTATACCTGATATAACATCAGAGTAATTTTAATTAAGACTGTTAATGCCATCCAAATAGATGCAAATTAACTTAGTAATATTGGAAATTGTGTGAAAGATTTTTTATTTATATATTACATTCTTGTAAGAAAGTTATTTACTTACAAAACTACCTGTACGTATATCACACTTGCAGTGTTGATAATATTGTGTAATGATGCAGTTAATGATCCGTCCAAGATTTATATCTATCAAATATTTTATATCTAATATGTAACAGAATGGATAATAAATCAAAGATAAAAAGAAATAAAATACACAGAATAAAATATATTATTAACAATACATCGAGTTTCAAAATAATTCTCTGCGCAAATATCGTGTATTTTAATAGAGTATATTTCTCCTTGAAAAAATAACACAATACAAATTGTATATATTGCAATAAAATAACATGAAAATAGAAATACGTCTATAAAATAATATTGCATAAAAAATACACATTTCGCGCGAGTTACAAAATCATAAATATTTACTTTTCGGCGTTAGTCGACATAACCTCTACAATTGTATTAATTATATTAATATAAAATAGATACGCGACAACAATTTATATGAAACTTTGGCGATTATAATTAAAGCTCGCTTTTCATCGATAATTGAAAATTATGCTTGTATTAATATTACTCGTATTTGTAATCCTCATGCAAACTGAAATATGATGAAGGTTTAAGATAAGAATTCATAATATTCGATCGATTCTATATGATTATTAATCGAAAAACTATTTAGTCGACATTTCAGTGTTTTAATATAATAATAAATACGTTTTTATTACGACAAAATAATAGTTCTAAATGGCAGTCTGATTGGACTAGTACAGATCAAAAATTAAAAAAATATTTACAAGTGTACATAAATCGACGAAAGTTGTTTATTAATAATATCATGTATATCGATATAGTAAAATAGATTAAGCCACCAAAGCACTAGCTGTAGAACTCTCGTACTTCCAATTAGGTGGAAGCGAACCCTTCATCTTATAATATCTTGCAAGACGATGAATTCTCGATTCAACGAGAATTAACCGAAATTTGCTATCTTTATCCTTGCGATTTCTTTCTAAATGCTTTCGGATACCAACTGCTCTTTTAATCAGGTGATATAAATCTTCTGGTAAATCCGGAGCAAGGCCCATACTTTTAATAATTCGTAATATTTTGTTCCCAGTACGGAACCTTACCTGGGCTACTCCATGAGAATCACGAAGTATAACACCTAGAAAATATAAGATATAAAAGTACTAACTTGATATGTACTATCTTTTATTAGTTAGTTTTATAATTTCTTATATAAATATCAGTAACAATTTATAATCAAATGACTATTAAAATCAAAAGTCATTGCAAAGTTTTTATTTTGTAAACGTACAAAGAAGATAAATCTGTCGATTATTTATTTAATTCTAATTTTGGATAACGTCTTAAAAATTGCAAAGTAATTCCAAGTCTCATAAAAAAAGAATCTAACGAAATTTACCAATTTGGGATGGAGTACATCCTTTCTTTGCTAATTTATAAATAAGTTCCTTGCAATCTTCAGGAGTTAGTTTTAACCAAGTTGGTACACTCCGACGATAAGGGAGAGCTGACTGAGATATACCCTTTCTGTGGAAAGCGATAATATTTATCTTGAAGAATAAAAACGTATCTAAAAATATTTTAATTAGGAAATAAAGATATTATCGATATTTATGATTTCATTGAAAATACCGTATCGTAAAAATAATTTCGCAAGTATCTTTTTATTATTAATAATAATGTACATTATTATATTACCCAGGTGCGTGCATACGACCCATGATGACAAATTTTCCAGATCGAAAGACTGCAGCGGGTAGACTTCAGCGAATTCCACAAAAGGTAACAGTAACAATGAACTTTATTGAGTTCTTTTTATAATTCACACATGAACTGGATGATACGTAAGCCGTAACATAAAAAAAGAAATCACCCTGTATTTATAATTTACACCTAGAGGTCTCCCTTGTCGCATTGCTTTAAGCGCTCTCTTTTCAAGTTAGTTACGTAATGTTAGTGATTTTCTAAAAGTCTCTAGAAGATTACTATATTGTTATTTCGTTGCGGATAAATCAGGAACTAATTTTGACTATCCTACGATACATCGGATGATAATATTGTGTAAGTATGTAATGTAAGAAAAAAAATTATTTAATTTACTTAATTTTATTATAGAAACAATAAACGTATAATTTATAAAATTATCCGATGTAACTTCGTAATACGAGATACATTATAAAAACAGAAAAGTTTCGTTTGAAATAAGTTTAGTAGTCAAAAAAAAAGTAAATGTTTCTCAATCCTGTTACTGATACTACAATGAACAATTTTTGATTATTTAGTTATCGATATTTTTTTTTTTTTTTAAGAAACAGGTGAAAGAATAATCGAATCGCAAGTATTCTACCTAAATTCTGATTTTGTAAAAAATATATCAGTCAGCCTTAACTGTCACCAAAATAAACTTAATTTAATTCTTCTTATTAAACATTATATTTGTAGTGGACGGTTAATATTTTCAGTATACTAAAATAGACATTTCATATTTGTATCGTTATATCTACAATTTTTTCTTTTTTTTTTTTTACGAATACCATAAAAAATTTATCTCCGGCAAGTGAAAGAATAACGGAATGAAAAAAGTTATATTTTGACGAATGCATTTTTACTCGAATGATTGCCATTTCGTTATCTGCTGGCCTGGTTTCGCCAGAGCCTGTTTCCATTGCTCGCCATAAGGGCCACCAACGTCGGATCCGATAGCAAAATGACCGACTGTCGTTTTCTTACCTGAAAAGATATAATAATATATTTAAAAATCGATTAAGAAAAGTATACATTAACATATCAATTTATATCTACTTAAGTAAAATTTCTTTCGATAATTGAGAAGATTAATAAGGTCGACCTCGTAAAATTACGTTCCTACGTAGCAAAGATTCGTTTAACTCGACCTTATTGCTTAACTCTTAGCTAACTTGATTAATCAATTCGTGCCAAGTAGAGACAACGTTTCAAACGATACCGAAGTGCTCGAAATGGAGGAGCAGAAATATGTTATAGCAATCACGATCGTACCCATTTTATTTTTCGAGACGTATTTTATGACGAAGCTCACATCCTTGAGAGCACCCTCGTAAGGATTTTCTGCAGCGACCCTAGCCATGTCAGGTGAAAATTTCATCGAAACACAAGGTGCGAAACGATCGCTCTTCCAAAAATGTGTTATCCTGCCGCTCTCAATGACCGACATTTTCAGGTACATCTGTCCCTTCAATGCTTCGTGTTCGTGCATCGTTTGTAGAGAACACCTCAAACGATGAAGACATAACACGAGGAGTCCACCATTATCATCCTTTTTATCTGTTTTTTCAAAACAAAGGGACAACTCGATTTTGCCCTTTTTATTTTCTTTCTGCAATGGTAAAGCTTTGTAAAGTGAAAATAAACTTGAAAATTATTAGATTTATTAAAGGATAAGACATATGATTTGATATTTGAGAATCTAACTTTATCATCGGAAATAGAAATGCCACTGCTGATCGGTCTGAGAGGTCTCCACAAGTCACCAGTAGATACGTCACTGGCGTGCTTTGGTTTTGGTGGTTTTATCGTGAAGTTTTTCGAATCGAGAGATATCGTGGTTGCACCGACGGTTCGTCTTTTGTCGAAGATCTTCCTTTCGCTGATTTGACCATCCGAATTTTTATCGTGTCCTATACTAAAAAACTGACCAAATATCTTACTCTTAGAGCTATCCTGATGATCATTCGATGATCCCTCCTGTCCTTTTTTACCACCCTTTTTTGCAGAGTCTTTCGCAGGTGACGAATTTTTCTCCTTATCAGCTTCTTTCTTTTCCGTTGCTATCAACGGTTTGTCTTCGAGAATGGCATAGAGCGTGACTACGATGAATTTCGAGCCATTTATTTCTTCCTCGACGACCTTCGACTTACCGAACTTGATCTTTGTCTCTTTTCGCAAATGAAAAGTGAATTCCTCGTTCCATTGAGGCCACGATTCGTTTTTCGAAGTTGTCTCGAATTTTTCTTTACTTGGTATTAGCTTCACCTGAAATTCAAATCATTTAATATCGAAATTTTCGAAAGATCGATTTTACGATAGAAAACGAGAAAAGAAAAAGATAAACAAAATCTCTCTAGATCGTTACGCGTCAATAATGGTTATAAAGTCGTGTGTCGATGATAGCTTCGATAAATGAAGTCGTAAAAAGATCGATATATACGTGTACACACACACACATGTATGTATATAATGTATATATTTCAAAACGGAAGAAGAAGAAAGATGAAAGATTTAAATAACAATCATTTCTCGAGGGGACACGATCATTTCCTCGCTCCTGTCATTACATAATATCATGGATATCATGAGCTCTCTTATATTTCACCTTGACGACGTAACTGTTGACCCTGGTAAAGCCAAAATTTTGTGGTAGATGTCTTGCACCAATGACGGTTACGCAGAGAGTTTTTTCATTCGGCGAATGGACGATTCTGACGCCTACTTCCGGTTCTAAGTTGACGGTACGATCCAAAGGCGTCGACACGGTTTTCAAGCCGTTGTCGATAAAATTCTTGATCTTCGCCAAGGCCATGTTGTTTCTCTTGTAAAGAACTCGATATAATGAAGTTTTTTTCTTTCTCTCTCTCTTCTTCTTCTTCTTTTTTTTTTTTTTAATCGTTATTAACTCTTATCGAGTCCCAACGATTGCTCGTTCAGATAACGGTCTACTACCGAAGATAGACATCCGGCGTTGTTCTCTGAAAAGTATCGTTCTTACTGTCGGTGTTCGTTACAATTACATTCATACGTAGAGACGAATAAGAATATTGATGTGTTTTCGCTTCGTGCAAGGAATATCAATATCTTGTATACGATACTATAGTAGCGGTCTTTATACTATAATAAATTATTACGATCGGACTGAAAACTGGTGGGTTTCGTTTTACGCACGATTAAGAATTAATTTTCTAAAAGTTTTAATCTTAATCTTATCTGTTTGTCGGTCTTGATGTTCTGTGCGATTATAAAAACTACATAAGCATGTAGGTTTAATTAATCCAAATGAAAAAAAAGAATCGTGTTTTTGCGACTGACTAATGAAATCGAAATCGATATCGATCGATATACGTGCATACGCTAAATTATTAACACTTTCATTTTACGGATCGATGAACACACTTACTATCAAATAAAGATAGAACTCGAGAATCGTTGTTCGTTTTATTCTGTAACCACAATACACGCTATCGCGCTTATTTTCAAGATCGTTTAAAAATGAATCGATAAATTCATATAACATTAATAACTGAGAACGAGTTCAAGTCAGAAATACATTGATACTAATGCAACAATAACAACAACAACAACAATAATAACGACGACGACGACGATTGGAACGGTTCAAGATACGTCGTTGGAAGTACTCCCAATGGTCCGACTTTCTCTCAAGACAACAACAACGAAAAAAAGTTTTATCCTAGCGACCGTCCTCCACCTGTTTCGAATTGTATCCCACGGTTCAGGTACAGGTATCGATCGGGAAAGGTACACTTGGGTTTGCGAATAACTATCGAGCACGAACTTGTTCCTTTTGGATGGAATAATCAAAGATTAAAATATTAAATAGATACCAATATCTTATCCGCGATCTTCGACAATCTCGATCAAGGAGATCGATGAAACTGATCGTTGTAGACGTATCATTTAATTCGAGGAGTGACTCGCACGAAAGACGTAGTTTCTTTCGTTCGTTAAGTAAACCTAACGAAAGAAAGAGAAAGAGAAAGAGGAAGAAAAAGAAAAAGAATAATTTTATCTAGAGCGAGTTTTAAGATGGTCGTACAGGTAACGATCATAGGCGTGATCTTCAAGGTTATTCGAGGACACTCTCCATGATTATTTTCTGACCACCTGATGTACCACATACAGCGTATTTCAACGATCTTCCTCTTTCATCGACCACTGTGATCCGATCTACGAACGATCGTTCGCGTTTCAAAGCCACGCTCAAGATCGTTGAGCATCGTGACTACTTGTTCGATCGATTGCCTGACTAGCTATCGAGCACGATAAACACAAACGTCACAGAGCACTCTTCAAGAAATTTCGTTAATACACTGATAACGAATATGACGAGAATATGAATCGTGCGCGTGGATCGAATTGAAAGCAATTACGTGTTTTACTGGCCACGTTCGAGAAAGACGCGCCACCGTGGTATGCGGCCCGAGTTGACGCGTGGGTTCTCTTTATAAGAGGCCAACCGGGTACTCGCAACAGTGACGGACGAAATTAGGGCGCTGATATCAGGCCCAAAATCAATTTTTCTTTGACATTGCGATTTTCTCTAACGACAAATTTTCTAAGGATTTTTTTCGCGTACATATCTTTTCAATCGATTACGACAAACATTAGTTTCACCGTAATCTACGTTTCAACGATTTTTAATTGAATTGCTAAATCATAATTTGTAATAATAACAATAATAATAATAATTTGTGTAAGAAGTACAGATGATTCGTTGTTTTATCTACGACTTTTCAATAAATTATTAATAAGCTTTCTAATGTACTAACGGTGTTATATACATGGTGTCTATAGCTTTAAGTACAGACCTAACGCATACTTTAGTCAGGATTGAAGTGGAGGGGGAAAACCGCCTCTACCACACGTTGTACGGTCATTACGAAGTTCGTTTGTGTGCGATGCCGCCTGTTGCGTGCATACAAGCTCGAGTATTCGTGTTAACGCTAAACTCATACTCATACACGAGGAACTACGCTACGTGAATGAGAGTGTGTCATCGTTGCCAGGGCCGTAACGTTACGCGATGGTACCAGCGTCACTCGAAATCGCATCGAATAAAATACTGAACGAATACAATATTTTTGCTACCATTTCCAAGCATGTTTTCTTGCTTACGAATGATCGAGCAAAGATTTAGATCCAAAGGAGATCAATATTTACGGAGAAACAATTTAATTATAATGTATAATGATTTTGTTCAAGCAAGAGAAAGGAATGCAGTATGGTGTGTCGTATTGCATTAATGATAATGAATGGCAACAGCTTTATTTAAATGTCGAACGAGCATATGTTTTATTTCTCTATCCAAAGGTGCTACCGAAACAAAATCTATCGAGACGCAATACGATTGAATTTTTAAAGAAATTTTTACGTTGTACAAAAACGAAGGAAATGAATTAAAAAAAGGAAGAAGAGAATAGAGAAGAGAGTAATTCGAAGCGTAAAATGAACGCGTTAATGAACTAGTTTAAATTAAACACGTTCGAGTTCTATGCTCACGAAACTATATCGATTGTACGTGAGATAAGCAAAGATGGTACCGACAGATTGATCGACCTTCGAGTTTGAAAGACGTACCTGTCTTTGTTGTGTCGCGCTTAGAACTGTCAAGAAGATGCATCGTTTCCAAAGACGAGAATAAATTTCTAAGGATTTCGTCTCCGCTTTCCTCTTGACTCAAATGTGCCATTTATCGTTTAATGATGTCACATGTATTATAAATAAATTTTAGTTCGCTCGTACTTCATTAACCATTAGATACGTACCCATAATTTCCTTTATGACGAAATATTCTCACAGCCTTCATGGTCTATGCCACCGTTTTCTAACTTATGGTAGCTTACTTATTAGTAGTATAAAAGATCGTATCTCGTTCTTATATACGCGTACATGCTTATACTTATATCATAAAAAAATACGACGTCCTTTAAAATAATTTTCAAACTTACCTTCGTACTTTTTTCCCACCGAGAAAATTTTAACCCGGTTTATACTCGTCCGTTCTATAATTTTGGTTTAGTAGTAACCACAAAGAAGCCGTGCTAGCAACGTTTGCCACGTTGCTTAGATGCGAGGGTTATCGTTTCTACTATGTTTACGCATTGGCTTAGTTGCACGTACCCTATACGTTTGTACATTCTGAGAATGTATGTACGTACGTGTTCACGTTGAATGCAAATTCTTGTCGATATTGGTGGGGCTTATCTTGGTTTATGTTCTGGATTTTCGCTTTGTCTGAAACTCGAATTACGGTACCAAGTGCAATTTTTTCGTTGAGCTCATGCTGATCCGAGGGCTTTGATATGAATTATCGTTCTTTATAAATTATATTTCAATATAATTTATACTATTGCATATTATTTTCATTCTAAATAAAATTGACGAAAAAATAATTAAGAAGCGCCTGTCAAATTGGAATATTTTTAACAGTATTCGATACAAAATTATTGAACTTGATTACAATTCTTATTGTCCGTAATTGTTAATGATACGAGTAAAAGGAAGTCGAATGTATTTAATTATAGTCACGGCAATATTCGATATAAACATTCAAAGTATGCGCCATAGAGGGTGCAGGATTACGAATATAATAAAATCGATAGAAAGATGGCGCGTCTTAACTCGGTATTTTCAACCACGTCCTCTTTCTCTGTCTCTTTCCCTCTAATTATCACCTGCATCCCGCCTTTGGATCAGCTGTTCGTCTACCGCCATGGCGCACGCGATGTCAAAACGTCGGAAACGTTTTCCCTTTTCGCGAGTTTTCCCGGTCGAAAGGATATTCTCGCGAGTATCGACAATGTAAATTACAAATGTTACTACATCGTATGTCTCGTGTATTATGTATTCGCAAAAAGCGTTGTTACATTATTCGTTGATGTGATATTTTTCGTTTGTGATATCGTTGGAGTGTTGAACCGTTTGTAGATTTTTGTGATAGTGTAAGGGTAAGTCGATCGATTTAAAATTCTCTCTCTAAAATTCCTGCTTTTTTTTCCTGTGGTTTTATTGATTTCTTTTTCTTTCAAAAAGATCCAAGACCTTCCGTAACATTTTCTTTGAATCTTTGTTTACAAACGAACTTAACCTAACCAAGATGAAAGACGTGGAATAATAAAGTTCAACAAACAGAATACTTCGTGATGTTTACAGCTAAGCTAATACCGACATGATCGTATGAAAGTTATATGATATAGGAGACAAGTGTTTTTACGATTGTTCTTGATCAATAAAGTGATTGTTATGTACGATTAAAGGATTCTTCGATATTGTCTCTTATTATCTTTTCTTTTATTATTAATTAGAAAATGTATAAGTTTTATTTCTTCGGGTTTCACATCGTTGGGAAAAATTTTTGTTTTTATATCGTTTATTTTTAATTTATAATACATCAACGTAATTGTTAAAATTATAATTCGTTAAAAAATTATTCTAACCTACAATTACTCGAATGGAACCTGCATGATCCTTGCAAAACTACCCCTAGAAACTTTGATCGGGAATCGCAAGATGGCACCACGTATTCTTAGCCGATACATTCCTATATGAATTCTTTTCTTTGTTCTTTGTAAGTAGTATGTATTAAAAAAAAAAAAAAGAAAAAAAAAGACAAAGAAACAAAGAAGAGAAAGAGAAAAGCTAAAGAACGGAAGGAGATATATATATCTTTAATATTTATAAATGAAAATCACCATCGAGAGATGCGAATTTGCCGGAAACCGATGCGTGGCGTTATAACCGTCGCTTTAAATCTATAGCCTGTCATACGTTTAGCAATGCAGATAGAAACGATCGATCTTTTTTAATCGAAAAATCCCTTTTCGCCTTCCGAACTACCTGACGTCGTGAGAGCTCTTCCGACATCGATCAACACGACACTAAACGCATTTATAAGATGCATGCCTCTCGCAAACGTGTCGCGCTTTAATGGAACGGCAAGCCAACTCATTTGCGTATCTCTATTTTCTCGCTTTAAGAGACGATTTTATCGCAGGTTAATTAATTACAAGGCAACTGAAAATAAATAATAGAATAGTACAGAAAGATAGATAGATAGAGAGAAAGAGAGAAAAGTATAATAAAGTTTAAACGAAATTGAAGAGAATAAAATTGCGTGGAAAGTAGATATAAGTAAAAGAAAAAAAAGACAATTACGATTTCGTTGGATTATTTCTGGCAATTGTCCTATCTAAAGATCATCATAAATTTGCAACAAAACGCGCCTATACTTCTTCGGATATAAAGCACGCTGTTTTTCTTTCTTTTTTCTTTTTCTTTTTTTTGAAGATGCAATGCGACGATAAGTCGTCTCGGCAAGGAGCCAAAGGAGCGCGTACAAGTCGACTGAATCTATCACGAATGCTTCGTTCGTTTCTCGCTACGTTGGATTATACTACTCGTCGTTGAATTTTGCGTGATATCCTCAAGTAGTACGAACGTAATATTGAGAAAAAAGAAATATATGTGTGCGTGTGTGTATGTGTCTGTATAAGATTTGGATCGACGATCCCTTTTCAATGGCCTTAATCGTCCATCCAAGTTTAATTTCGTTCCATACTTTTTTAACGAGATCATGGTCGTTCGTCTTTCTCTCTTGATCATTAAGAGACTCCTCGTTGCAGCGATTCATTGATCTCTCTTTCTCTTCACGGTAGCGTGTGAAAAGAAAAGAACAGAAAAGGAAAGAAAAGAAAATAAAAGGGAGAAAAAGAGAAGAGGCTTGAATTTCGAACGTTTCTACAGCCTCCTCTTCTTTTATTTCCTTCTTGGCATCGTTTTCTTGATTTAATGAACGCGAAGTCCATTCTCCTCTTCGACCCTCCAAAAAGTCTCTACGAATCTTCTTCCTAACTCGCTCTCTCTTTCTCTCTCTCTATCTCTATCTCTATCTCTTTTACTCGTTCGCTTTATTATAAACTCTTTTGTATAGTGCAATTTAAAAGTTTACCATCTGGTTCACCTTACCAAGCAAAACTTTTTTCTATGTATTAAAGTTCGAACTTGATGAAAGAAGAAATCAATGAATACGAGCGTGAATTTTACTAACTTTTGAATAACACACATATGTAACACGTACACATACACGTATTTAGATAGAACCAGTCCGATAATCCAGAAAATGTATTTTCGTTATTTGACTTTGTGGTTCCAGGATGCACGCTGTTTCAAGGATCGTTGCACTCTTGATTCATTTCAAGCGCCTTTGAGCATCGCGACCTTTTAAGTGCATCATTAACCATTCCCTTTTGTATCAAGAGAGTAACGCCACACTGAATTTGCACGCGCGTCTTTTCGCATCGCAAAGCTAGTCCGATTAACATTGCAAGAGTGACTACAAATCGTATATTTCATTCAGCGTGAAGCTGATGTGCTCGCAAATATTTTTTTTTCTCGTGCATTTAAACTTTGATTTCTCTCTCTCTCTCTCTCTCTCTCTCTCTCTCTCTCTCTAGTTATATATCTATCCTTTATGCATATATATATATATATATATATCTTTTTGTTAAATTTAATCTACCTATTCGTCTATTCGTCTCTCTGTCTTTCTTTCTCTCTTTCTCTTTCTCTCTCTTTTTTTATTCCATCTTTTCTCACGAAGAAAATTTCAACGAAGAATCGACCGTAGGAAATAGAGTGCGATTAGAAGGACGTTAGGATGGCGTTTGCATGGACTCGCGCTTTTAACGCGTCCACCCACTCACTGTCAATATTACTTCTACCTAAGTCTTTCCTCACCGGCGCGCCACTTCGTCCTAGTTTCCATGAAAGTTTTCCGTATGAAAGAGAAAGAGGCCGTGCCATTTTCGAAACGGCAAATGAAAGGTATTGTCTTCCGGCGTGAACGAGAAAGGGAGAGAGGGAGAAATATATACATACATACATACATATATATATATATGCATATATATATATATATATATATAGAGAGAGAGAGAGAGAGAGAGAGAAAGAGAATAAAAATAAACTCTTGGAGAGAAAATTTAACTTGTCCTTCGGTGATTTCATTGACGAATACGATTGATTTACAGGGGAAAAAGAAGTCATGATTCATGGTAGCTTTTTAATTAATCGATCGACGTGTACTGTTTTTTATTTTTTTTTATTTATTTTTGTGCGAACGTTCTATCATACCTCGATGCATTCTACGCATCTTAATATTCGATATCGGCGACGCTGATTAATGATAATTAGGATAAACGAACGGCGGATTCGTAATGAACGATTTTGTTTCTCTCTCTCTCTCTCTCTCTCTCTCTCTCTCTCTCTCTCTCTCTCTCTCTCTCTCTTCTATAGAACTTGCCCATCAATCGTCGAGGCCGTTGCGCGGACAGAAATTTCATTTATCGAGAAAGTTTAAATCAAACCGCCATTACTCACAAGCTGGCAACTGCGAGCTCGCATTCCGATTCACCAAAAGGCAATTGAAATTCGTTTCGTCACTGACTTTTCCGAGGCGGCCCACGCCAAATTTTTTTTCTCTCGCCTGTATCTCTGCTTTCTGTCGTATCTATCTATCTATCTATCTATCTATCTATTTGTCTATATGTCTTTGTACGTTTTACGATTTACCGGGATGATCGGCCGTTCGAACGTTCGCGTCGTTAAATTTTTTAACGACATAACAACTGAAAAAAAATAAAAAAGAATTACATATCAATTTAAGTAAAGAAAGATCATTTTTCCGATATGAAATAAAGACTAATAAGTTGTTATCAAAAGATCGAAAGACAATTATTTCGTTTTCGAAACAATGACCGAAGATGCCATCAATTTGGATGTCTCCAACGTCGTAAATGTAAGATCGGAGGGAAGAAGAAAAGCATCCGCGTGGATGTCTTTCGCGAAGGTGGGGGCCAAGAGTTTCCCCATAATTTCGCGTATTTTACGCGTTAGAAGTCTCGACAATGGCCGGCAAGATTAACAGCTTTGTTCTGCCGAATTCATTACCGAATTTAAAGGGAACAATGAACGTGTAAATCTTCGGGAGTCTCGCGTGACCGCACGTTCTCTTCTACCCTCGCGTTTATATCTCGTTCGGTGGATGCAGAAAGGGGTGGCTGTGAGAGTAAACGCGTACACAGACGCAATCGTTTTACTATCCTAGACGTCGTCGTCGTCGTCGTCGTCGTCGTCGTCGATGTCGTCGAAGATCTGATCGAAAGTAATATTCTTTGATTCGAGTGGTGTCGTCGCACGGAGTTACGATTTTTCCATCCATTTTGGGCAGGAACGGAAACGTCCGCGGTGGTACATCGTCTAGCTTCCGGTACTATCGTCCTGTGATTTATTCAACGAACCGCTTGTCGATATTTATCGTCCCAGCCGTTTCGCGGGTACGAAACATTCGGGCAGATAAATCATATTATCGTGGACAAGTGGTGGCCAGTACGTGGCTATCTGCACCGATGCCAAAATCATGAGAGCGAGTGAGCGAGAGAGAGAGAGATAGAGAGAGAGAGAGAGAGAGAGAACTAGTACCCAGGCACGAAAATGATATTAGACTGAAATTATATTACTTAACGAATGCCATCGATTTCGATTGACATTTGGATTAGGTCGATGACTGTTCTGTCCCCGTTTGTGGATTAACGAATAATAGATACTTTACTCGAGCCGTTCGTGAAAACTCTCGATCTCATAGAACGAAATTCTTTGAATTTAGCTGCGATGAGGAGTCACGTAAAGAATCTTTCCGATAATAAAGAGATGCCTCAACGAGATTGGAATACGATAGTACAAAAGCCTCGGAAGCATACTATTCTTATCGACTATCTTCTTCCTCTTCTATGGATCCCTAGAGTGCTCTGCTCCATCTTAATAATGTTATTTCTGGTAAGGAAAAGCCGTTCGATGAGAGCGTGTCATTTTCAGTAATAATAATAATAATAATAGTAATAATAATAAAAATAATAATAGTAATAATAATAATAATAATAATAAAGTGATTGTGGAATCGGAAGGTAGAGCTTGTGTTTACGAGGACATCTAGATTTCGTGGCATCTGCCTGTTCGAGCTTTCGCATCGAGCTTTCGAGGGTGGTTACTGCGTGCGCGGAGCTTAACCAGCCTGTGAGTTTCGTTCCGAACAACGTTCCGACGAGGCAGCTTCTCAAACGAGCTCCGTATTGCTACACTACCTCGTTTCTATCCTTGCCAGAGCTCTACGTCTGTCGGCTTAAATTCTGCATTTAACGCTTAAGCGCCATCGGATACGGCAACCGCGCTCGCTCCAGGCATCGACTATAAATTTCATTTCCCATCCCTTCTATGCTTCACCCTTCCTCCCTCTATTCCTCCCTTCCTCCCTCCCACTTGCCTCCCTTCTAGTTCCACAGTACTATCCATGCATATTCATTTCGAACGATTATTTGTATCGATTTATCGTCCGACCGATGGCACGATGCTTATCGCGATGAGTTTCGTCCTTTTTGAGGTACAACCTCGATCTCTTCTACTATGTCTCTCTCTCTCTTTCTCTCTCTCTTTCTCTCTCTCACACTGTTTTCATATCCGACGTTTATGAAAAATTTCATACTCCCGTTTATTTCTACGATTAAAGTGATTTTTTTTTCTTTTTCAAGAGAACGAACTTCGTACGACACTCGTTTGGGAAAAGAAAAACGATTGAATTAGAATTACTTATAGAGTTAATAAAGTTAATATTGAAGAGTTGAAGAGGAAGAAGAAACGAAAGTAGTAATTGTTGGATACTGTCGAGTAATTATCGAAAGGATCGGAAAATTGGTAAATGGCATAAAAGAATAGATGAAAAATATAGGTATGATATAAGAATACACCTGAAATTCTCGCAAATGGAGAACGAATGAGGAATGAGAGAATACAAGTATAACGTTTCTACGAAAACGAAAGAAAGAAGAAAGAGAGATAGGAACGTGTCGAGTAGTATACTCTTCCAACGAATTCGTCCCGCCAAGAGAACGAGGTATCGATTTTCTTTGGTACGGTCGATTTAAACTCGAAAAACGAAGCGTTAAAACACGACTTTTGCTTTTCTCATTACCAAGTCTTTTACCCTTTTTGTATGTACACGCGTCTGCACACAGCCACATGCACGCACGCAAACATACAAACAAAGCATTGATTATCTTCCTATTTGGCAACTTTTAAACAGATATTTCGATAGGTTGCTTTAATTAGATAGAAGTAGTTATTGGCAGGCTTCGTTATTATCGAAATTTTCGATAATACACATAGCGTAATTTTGCGCAAAATTCATGCTCGGGTCGAATTAAAAGTTTGCCGTTTTTTCGCTGAGCTCGCTCTTTTTAATAAATATTCGTGCCTCGTGACTGTATAAAGAACTCGGGCATAAACATGAAGAGAGGGAGAGAGAGAGAGAG
Organism: Vespula vulgaris; assembly: GCF_905475345.1. Lineage (NCBI taxonomy): Eukaryota > Metazoa > Arthropoda > Insecta > Hymenoptera > Vespidae > Vespula > Vespula vulgaris. The sequence goes on from NC_066588.1 coordinate 2,060,486, forward strand.
AGAGAGAGAGAGAGAGAGAAAGAAAGAGAATTTTTAAAACTCCCAACGTAAATGCAAGCTACGCTGCTGCAAGGTAGTACTGAAGTTTTCATTTTTAAATATTGTGGGAAATAGTTGCGAGCACTTTTGTTTAAAAGAGTCGCCGAGTCTCCGCATATTTCGCATACTTTATAACGTTATCATGTGAAAGAAAGAGAAACGTGTGATCACACAGTCGATGTTAGAAGACCAAAAAAAAAAAAAAACAGAAGAAAAGAAAAAAGAAAAAGGACAAAAAAGAAGAGCTTCCCGAGTTTCCAGATTTTATTTCATCTTGTAATTATACTCCCAAAGCATTTTCGTTTGAACTCGTAATTTAAACTTCGAAAGGTATAATTTAAGTTATCCTAGAAGTTATACTTACGGGCCAATTAAAAAGTTCGAGCGATGTATCTGATTATTATGCACTCCTTCTAAATTCATCCTTGTCGTTTTTCTCGTTACGCACTTTTAAAAACGTAACAGAGAATGGTACTTTTTTAAGTGGCGATAGATCGATCAGAGAATTTAAAAAGGCTTAACTAATCTCACTTTACTGTTTAACTCATTCACGGTTAGTACGATCAGAATCAACGAAAAAAGATAATAATAATAAATAAATAAATAAAAAAGAAAAAAACGAAGGAAAAGTAAATTTTCAATCGACTATCAACAATGGGATCTCATAGGGGTGAAATCGTTGCGAAAGAAATAAATTTAAGATCGTACGTCCTAGCGTCAGTCAAATCTACATTCTCAAAAATATTATTCGCGCTACGCTCGTAACCAAACGCGCAAACGTTTTCATTTCAGGCCGTTTTCGCGAGTTGAATATCGATTTGAGGGGCAGAAGCCGTTGAACACTCGTTGCTTCGAAAGTCCGTTCAATTTCGAGCCTCGCTCGTATGTATACGATATAAATACGTACATACATACCTAGGTACGTGGTCGCATCTATCTCTCTATAATATCAGAGTTATACTCCTCTCAACCCCCTTAGAAAATATTTCTGACGAAATTCAAAAGCTTCCACGCGTTGGCAGGCGTCGTCCGTCGTAAAACGATATCGATTCCGCGCCGTCGAGCGTGAGCAATTTAAACTTGGGAAACAGAAGAGTTATGAACCGGTTTCCTATCGCTTTTGTGCGCTGTGAAAGCGTGAAAGAACTGGTCGCCCCGTGCTATGTTAAACATTTTCGTATATTATCGAAAAAGAAAATATGTGAAACTGTGGGTGGAACAAACATCGTTTCGCGACGAGCTTTCGAACGATACCTTTCCATTTTCAAAAGGAAAAAGGGATGAGTGTGGGAGGTAGGAGGGTATAAAACGTAGCTCGTCGAAAATGACTACGGAAGAAATTCGATTTTTTTTTTTCTTCGAAAATCTCGGACTCACGAAAATTCTCACGAATTTTCACGATTCTCTTCCCTTTTTTTTCCTTTACATATCGAGAATAAGTCGAATAATCTTCAACTCTAATCCTAGTTTATCGCTACAGGAGGAAAAACAGATTTACATTGATCAAACAATAAGCGTCAAATTTGAAAGCGACTACGCAAAGTTCCTTACGAAAGTTCTTACTTTCCAAGTAGGTACGTACTTACTTCGCTAGTACTAAGTTTCTACCTTACACGAAAACACAGATAAAACGAACTATTGTTCTTAACTCACGATACACCGTGTCATTCAATTAATCCCTTTTATTACACAGATTTACTAACACCGAAGCTAACTTCTGAAGTGATTCTTGCTCGACTATCCAAGATGAAAACTCGATCGATTTTTCCCGTTGAAAAGATAAATCCGTTTTGTGAGTAGCACGACAGGTCGGAAAACCATGTACGATGTGCGTGCGTTAATGCACGCGATGACCGATAACGGCTTTCTGCGAAGCATCTTCATGAACATGCGATGAAATAAGAGAGAAAGAGAGAGAGAGAGAGAGAGAGAGAGAGAGAGAGAGAGAGAGAGAGAGAGAAAGGCCGGCCGACTTCCGGTATCGCGAACGAAGACGCTTCCCGACATCCATCGAGATTCCTCTCCGACAACGTCGCCTTTAAAACAGTATATTAGACTCGAGGTTATAAATCAGGTTGGTTGGGGAGCTTGCCGGCAATGTTGGATGTTGGTTGTGGTAGTGCTTAGTAAGTAAGACAGTATGCTACGTTCTCTCCGTTCTACGTGTTACCTTATGCATCCTCTTATGTATCTCTTTATATCTATATATTATTTATATTATATATATATAGCATATTATATTTATATAGTATATATTATATATATAATATAGAAATGTGTACTAATATGTATGTAGATAGATGTCTATGTCTATATACTTTTATATATATATATATATATATATATATATATATATATATATATATTACCCTGATATCTCTGTACGTGGAACCACACGTGTAAATGTGTACACGTACACATACTTGGTTCGCGACTTAGGTAGAATGCCAGCAGGTCGGCGTCACGAGATTCCCCGGCTTGCCTGCTACTACAATATTGCTCTTCCTTGGCTTGAGGCCAGCTCTTACCGGTTGGAAAGAGCAGGAAAGAAGAAGATGGAAGAGGCGAATAGGTTTTAGAGTAAGCAAGGGGAAGAAAAGGAGAAGGAGAATCCCTATCTAACGGGGGGATAACTTTCGTGGTTTTACCTAGGCATCCTTTTAATCTGTGAGCGCTACTTCGAGTCTTCTATCTTTCTCTTACTTCCTTCGTATCTCAATGTCGCGTTAAACATCGTCGTCGTCTTATCCCGCTTAACTATCCAAAGTAAGGACGATGGCACGTCCTTCAATCTTCGTCTGTCAATCGTGGGATTTTCAGTCTCGAAGGCATTAACACTGAATGACGATGATAAAAGAAGAGATTACGAGATGGAAAGGCTGATCTCGCGACGAATTCGAAAATACCAAGATACTTACACTTATACAGTCTGGATAGATAAGCGATATACCGTCGAGGTATCCAAGGGTTCAACGGGAAGATCAAGAAAAGGTCTGAATATTCAAATTTCGCTGAGCTCGATTGATTTCCGGCGTGGGGGAGCGCGTGTAAAGGGGATATATCTATCTATCCATCTATCTATCTATCCATCTATCTATCTATATATATCTATCTATCTATGTATATATATATATGTATATGTATATATGTATATATATATATATATGTATATATAAGTGTGTGTGTGTATATTGGTAGATGGATAGTCGTGCGGATATTCACGCGTGTCTGGTCTCACGTCATCGAAGAAATCAGAGATGTTATCGAATCGTCGATCGTTGTCCACATCGATCGGCTTTCAAGTACCGCGTACAATCAAGGGCTTTCGTGGATAACGACTGCCGTGAAAAGACTCGCTTTGTCTACCGCTTTATCCTAGCTCGCGTTTCGTTCAAACGTTCGCCCTATACTGGCTCTTAAATCAGTCGTCAATTCACGTATTCCTTCTTCTTCTTTTTCTTCTGTTCTTCCTTTTTGCTATTGCTTTTTCTTTTCCTTTTGCTTCTGTTTTTTCCCTCCCTTCTTTTTTCTTTTCCCTGGCAAAACATTTTCGAATAGAAATATAGAGAACGAGAATTCGAGATGAAAGTTCTGAAAATCGAGTTGCCCGCGCGAGATTTCGTGGGTGTTCCTGAAGACGACGTGGGTACAATAAGAGGATTTCCGCGGAGCGTTTTCCGTAACGAAAACGAAAAAATTCTTTCGATAGAAGAGAGCACTCGTAAAATACAGTTCGGACTCGTTCGTAGTTGGATGTTCAACCTTTCGTGAGTACCAAACGCAATAAACTAGAGGAATAAGCGAGCTTCTGAAATGAACGCTGATACTTTTTCAAATACGGAATTATCGTTGATGCATTTGCGGAGATAAGAGTACGTACATTTGCTCGACCGTGCGAAAGCTTTATTAAATTCCGCGATTTCACCGAGTAGTTTGAAATGTTTGAAACATTCAAACAGTAATAATAAATTTTCATTGTTAACAAATATTCTCTAGTCATGAATTCGTATGCATAGGATTCTTACTCACCTTCTCGTGAAAACATACGAACGATCTCGTAAACAGCCGCGTTGAAACGGAGCAAGCCACAAGCTATGCGCGAAACCTCTCTCCACCCTTCCAAATTTTTCAGCATAAATGGGCTTAACAACGCGTCGTCCGTATTTACGCTTACCGCGCCTGTACACGATGGACCAACATCGAGATAACCGCGAGCCGTTATTCGTGTCTCGTAATTTTAAGGGGAATCCGCTGAATTCTCCTATCCCCCTTTTAATCCCTATACGAGAAATGAAAAGGAGAAAGGTTACTTCAGGGAAAAGATTATATTTTTTATTTTTCTTTGCCGTACGAGTGAATAGACGGACTAGTGGATAGAATGGTGCAACGGGACAAATTGAATATATAGGCGCTGGTGCTTATTAAAAAAAAAGAAAGAAAAAAAAAATACGATAAGAAAGAGAGAGAGAGAGAGAGAGAGAGAGAGCGAAATAGGGAAAAAGAGAGTGAAATCGAGAAAAGAAATATAGAAGGGCGGAGAATAAGAGATAGGAAAAGAAAGGAGGAAGTAGCGGAGGTCGTCCCTAGGGGTGGCTTTCCGAGTTAACCGATGCAGTACGTCGCACGAGAGGGGTGGCAAAGAGGATGGTCTGTAGCAACCAGCTTGAAAATCGCTCGAGTGGACCGACGACCCAACTGGCCAGACTCGCGGTCGTTCATTGGACGTTATATCTCTCGTATTATATAGAACATACATACTTATACCTACCAATACCTGCACACATAGAGAAATCTAAGAGAGAAAGAGAGAGAATAGAGAAAGAAGAGGAAACGAGAGAGAGAGAGAGAGAGAGAGAGAGACGCGTATACACGCATATGTGTGTGACTACGCGACAGGATGGTCTTCTCTTGGTGGTGGGTGTTACAAGTGGGTGGGTATCGTTGTTAACGTCTCAGTGGACACGCCGTGCCGCTGTCCGTTCTAACCGATAACGTTGCCAACTCGTTAGGAACGAATGGTCGGTCGGATGGTGCACGGGCTCGGTGCCACGGGGGTCAGAAGACAATGGAAGCAACCCCTTTCGACGCTCGTCCTTCCTCTTTCCACTCTTCTTTCCACTTCGCCTTCGACTCCCTGTGTCTCTCTGTCTCTGTCTCACTCGCTCTCTCTCTCTCTCTCTCTCTCTCTGTCTTTCTCTCTCTATCTCACTTTGGCTCTCACTGTGCTTCTCTAGCTCTCTTTTCTCTTATCGGGCGAACCTCGATTACTTCGATACCCCGTAATTAATCTCGAGTGCTCGAAAGGCGCCTGCCAGGATTCGTTGCACCAAAAAAAAAGAGAGGAGACTTTTTCGATAAAAGAGAGAGAGAGAGGGGGGGGGGAAGAGATAGACAGAGAGAAAGAGAGAGAGAGAGAGAGAGAGAGAAGAGGGAGTCGTGTGCTTGGGTTTGTTAGAGCGTATTCGAGAACTACGCGAAAGGACAATTGCCCGTACAGATGGAAGGGTCCTGGACTGACTACTTCAAGAGTAGTGACTCACAATACCACTCGCACGGCAGTCGCTCTTATTAAAGCGACGAGCCGACCGAGGAGCGTTAATGATTCCTCAGAAGGATTGTTTAACGAAAGGGACAAAGAGAATTTTTAATCTTTTCTTTTTTATTTTTTCTTTTTTCTCTCGTTCGATTCGATTCCGTACGATCGTCTTAGAGAAATGATAAAACCCAAGAATAATTCTTATTCGCGTTACATTCGATAAGCATGGCGACAATTCAAATAACGATCTCGTATAACCCCCGTTGAAACTTTTCCTTCGGCTTTGCGTCACCGCGTAAACGACACTGCACGTGACGCTTTCGTGAGAACATTGCAAAACTTCCGTGTTACGTTCGGCAAGTCGTTCGTAGTATTAGACTTCGTGACTGTCGTCTTCGCGGAAAGAAGAAAACGATAGATCGATTGTCGTTCGACAAACGACATTCGAGAGAAACGACGGCCTTTCTATCCTTCGACCTTCTTGTCTTCTTTTGTGGATCTCCATCGACGTTACAACGACTTTCTCCGTAGAATCTCACGATTTTCCTGACGTTAACGTCGGTCTCTGCGATAACGATACCGACGTCGAGAAATCTATTCTAGGATAGATAGGAAAATTCCTTATCGTTAGACCATCGTACATACCATACATTCCAACAAATATTCCAGGAAAGCGCTTTAGATTTTCGCGAGATTCGATAGAGTTACCGTAGTCGTAGGATTTACATATTTAAATATTAAATGAACGCAAATAATATGCAGATCGAATGCGGTGAAATGCTTTAGAGAGAGATAGATAGAGAGAGAGAGAGAGGCGGGAGGGGGGTGTGAGAGAGTTAGAGAGAAAAAGAGGATAAAGAGGCAAAAAGAGAGGCGTATGATGAAAATAAGGTTCCAACGATATATCACCGCGGGAGAACATACTGCGCGATATGGCTGGATATGTATATGTATTTTATATATATATGTGTGTGTGTATGTATGTATGTATGTATGTTTTCAAGCGAGCTGCCGGTGATTTATGTTCATTCGCATTAAAAGCACGGCATAAAATCTTTGATAATTGATCGCGCCTTACGGAGCTTTGTCTTAAAGCATTCATTTGTCTCTTTCTTTCTGTCTCCCTCGTCTATCCCTTCCCCCAAGCCAAGCTCACCACACCCTAACTTCGCTGATCTCCCGCGAACGTCAAACACGCTCTAAATCGACCTCTGCGTACGCAGTCGTTGGTCCGTAAGTAATGGATGGATGGTGCAGGATGTCAGATTTATTATCCCCGTCGATGTTTTTCCTCTACGTTCGAACTCAGCTGTTCGAAAAATACGTGGACGCTAGGTAGGATCAGCAGGATAGGAAAAACCGTGCGGAATAATTTTTTTTCTTTTCTTTTTTTTGGTGTCTTTCTTTTTTTTTTCTTTTTTTTCGGTTGGCGCTCGTCCTATCGTCGAGAGGAAACGAGACGATCGATGTCCGAAGGAGAATAAGAAGAAATGGAAGGAAATATGGATGTAGGGAAGAAGAAGCGAAGAAGATGATGGAGATGAGAGAACGAAAGGCAAAAGCTTCGAATGCTTTATAGACTAGTTTGGTGAGAGACGACAAAATGACCCTTAGCTTGATACGAGATCCTCGTAGAGACGGAAGGACGTAGTAAGCATTGTCGCCGTAGTTTGATGATGGATGAACGGGAAAGGAATGCCGTGGGCTCTTCTAGTCTTCGGCATTCGCCTTTCTTCCCCATCTCCTCCTTGGCTTGATTCTGCGGCTACGGGCTGTCTCCGTCTACAGAACCGTGTCCTTTTAAAAGTGGGCGGTTGCGGATAAACTCAAGTAATTTGTCACTTTCCCACCGTCTAGGTTACGACGCACCTAAATACACCCGGTTCTTGTAAAAAGTAAATCGCTATATATATATATACATGTACGTAGATATATACACATATATACCAAGTTATATCGAAACTGTCATTCCCCCTTTGTCGCATGCTAATTTTGAGATATGATCGTTCGTCGGCAGGATGCGTTGAAAGAAAAAAAAAGAAGATGGGAAATGGAAAAGAGAGAAAAAAATTTGAAGAAGAGAATGAAGGAAATGAAACCTATCGATCAAGACATTTCGTAGGGATGTCTTTTTATAGAGTTTTTCCTGTCTATACACCTGACTATCTTCTATCTCTTTATCTGACAAATAACCATTTTGTTCGTCGGTTCGAATGGAACGTCAAAAAATTTATCTATCCTCTTTAAAGAACGGATAGATACCTATACGATAGCCTGTCAGCTATCCCGCAATTTCTGTCTATGTTACTCCCGAGGAAATGTAGCCGTCGTAGATTTCGAAATTCTAACTGACCATATTGATCCTCGATCTTTGTAGTAAATATACGACCGATCGATGACGGACGACCGATAGAGAAGACCGTCCAATGGAGGATAGACCTTTCGATTTTCTTTACGTTCTATAAATTTCGTGACAATGTTGACTTTTTTTTACGTACTTTATCTCTTGATAAAATCCACGTGTTTCGCCAATACACTCAGAAAACTAAGAACGAAACGAAAGCCAGACACCGTCGACGGTATCGTCCTATTTTTTCGAGCTTCACCCAATTTCATCTATCGATTCGCTTCGTTCAGTCCGATAGGACCTACGTTATTCCGCAAATACGAAGAATGGAAATATTCTATCATTATTCTTCCTCTTATCATTTATTAGAGACGAACAGTTGCCAATTTCTCACGTTTGCAAGTCATATCTTATCGTTAAACTCTAAAATTATTCTGATCAAGCATGGAATCCAGCTATGAACATAAATGTACTTATGTTTTTTTATTAGCGAGACTCCAACCAGTCAGCCGGTCTTGTCGTCGTTCGTACGTTATTACTGATCCTCAATAAAAATATTATGAATCAGCAATGATCAGTTATTCCAATAAAAAGAACGTATGTATCTACTGTTAGTTTTTAATTTCGAATCCTTCTTCATAAATAGTTCAAATGGTCTTTTTCTCTTTTCAATCTCCCGATGATTATCGTGCATCCATTTTAACGTGCATCCATGAAACTTTCATAGCCGAGTATCAACGTGGAAAGAGCGATGTTACTATGCTGAAAATTATTCCTTTGTTGTGGACAATCTGACCGTTGAAGGTCCCATAAAACAAACGCATGAGGTTATAAGGTCGGTCGATAACATTTATGCGTGATCTAAAGCGGTCCTTTGCTGTAAGATAACTCGCCAATTACCACCAACCGGAATTCATAAGCACCCCTGCGTGTCCGAGGTCAAGCCATTGCAGGCGATGTTAGTTTATAGCGGACTGACCAGCGGTAGTAGAGCCAAGGTTGGAGAGGGAGAGAGAGAGGAAGCAACAAAGAGAGAGGAGAGAGAGAGAGAGAGAGGTCACGTCGATGTAAGCATCGTAAAGCGTAGGACGGCGAGTTTGCCAAGCCAATGCCACGATCAAACGCTGCAATTAAGTAGGCACACCCTTGGCGTATCTCCCTTGCGGAATCTACGTTGGATAGACGCCTATACTACTAAGAGCGTTCACCTATTCGCCTAGCATGAAAATACAATCCTGAGAGCTAACGAGAGAGAGATAGATAGATAGAGAGAGAGAGAGAGAGAGAGAGAGAGAGAGAGAGAGAGAGAGAGAGAGAGAGATACAAAGAGAAGGGAAGATACCTTATTCCCCTATCGAAGTTCAACGTTGATCAATATTGTTTGGCATAGTCCAGTACTATCGAAGAACAGTTTCGAGATAGTAACTAACAAGGAGTAATTAGTACGATAATTACATGTCATACGACGTTTTGCTTCTACTTATATCAGATCGAATTCACTTAGATATCAGCATAGTTATCGATGCTCGTAGTTGTTTTAACTATAAAGTCATTGTCCTTTGATATTTTATAAACGCGTATTATGATACATTATTACGTTATTAGCTTTTCACGAATATCGTTAAAAAATGATTACCGTAGGTGGAACGTGTATCTAAATAATGCATAATTGCGATCATCAAATTTTATTGCTACGTCAGCATCGTCAAAGGAGGAACGTTAATCATCGATACCTTTCGTTCTCTTTTTAACCGAGCCGGACAAGCGACTGCTTTTCTGTAACATCCAATGCCTATGGGCTTCTTTTCTCGTGTTTTTGCTATCCCCTCTCATTTCCCTCTTATTGTCACGACTCGCTACATCCTCCACCAATTTGTCTTCCACGGAGTGAGATGGGTATGAAAGGAGAGAAAGGACAGACAGACAGAAAGAAAGAGAGAGAGAGAGAGAGAAAGAGAGACAGAGAGAAGGGCCTGTGACGAAGAGAAGGATTAAAAATAAGAAGAAAAGCGTGGGAAGGCAAGGCCACGAAAGAGGAAGAGAGGAAGAGTGAGGATGAAATGGTGGTAGTGATTTGTGAGTTAAAGTCGTTAAAGGTGGGAGGGAGGGTTGTAAGGTCGACGAAGGTTGGAAGTGGATGCAAGCAACCCCCGCAAGGATGGGACAGTCGTTTGTCATCGCTGAATAATCGCGAAGGACTGCTTGGGCGGCTAGGACGAGGAGAAGCTCGGTGAGAGAGAGTGGAAAAGGAATAGAAGGAGAGAGGGATGAGAAGGTGGTTTGGAACGCTGAACGTTCGAGGCTGACGGCAGCGGGGGCGTTTAAAAGTACAATGGAGACCATTTACCCTCGACTCTCTTGTAGCTGCCCTCTTCTTCCACCCCCACCTCCTCCTCCTTCTCCTCCTCTACCTTCTCTTCCTCTTTCCTCCTTCTTCGTTCCTTTCCACACGTTCCTTCTCTTCCCTATCTTCTTAGCCAGGTCAGGAAAGTGCCTTGTAAGGGGCCCAGAAACCGCCCCATTGATGTAACTACGTCTTGGTGTACGTGCGAAATGAAACTATTCCGTAGAAAATATACAAGATAAGCGACGTTAATCTTCTAAATGTACACAGAGGGTAAGCTGCACGGATATAATGCTAATGATAATAATAATAAGTCAACGAGCAAGCGAACCAGGAAGGTGAATGGAAAAAGCGTGTACCGTGATTCTTCTTTATCAGTAGACGATGATCGCCGCGAGAGCGCGCGCGTATCCTTCTCCCGTTCTCTCCCTCTCTCTCTCTCTCTCTCCTTCCTTCCTTCCTTTCATCTATCCCTCTACCACCCCCTTCTTAGCCACCGCTCTCCTTTACGGCTGAGTCTGGAGATAAATCGAGAGTTATGTCGATGGCTTTGGGAAACGGTCGTAATTGCGATGGTGTTGGGGAACCTATGACAGTTGGGACGATCTCGTTCTTGTCGACAGTGAATTAATGTCGACGTTCAACTTCATTCGATCCTATTGTTCGTGTTTACCCTTCGTCGTTTGCTTTTTAATCGAATAATTTTAATCGAAATCATTTAATTCGACATAATTTTTTTAAGAACGTTCACGCTCGTCGAACTTCTCCTTCTTTCCTTCTTTCGTCGATCTTTTGGAATTGATGTTTTATGATTTATTGTTGTGTGACGTGTTTCGAACGCGTGTCGCGAAATAGAAGACAATAACGTAATACAAAGATCTTATGGGAAGATCGACAACGTAACGATACCAGTAGACACTGTGTCGAGCCTAGACACAACGTTCGGTTTACGACATAGGTAACCACAATGCAAGGTCCGATAAAGCGAGAACGTCACGTTCCATCCGTTGTAATTACTCAAGGCGAGGTGATCATCAACATTTGCGTAGGTAGCATGGAAGCGAGGCGGTCTGATTGATGCAACACATATACATAGACGCACTTTGGTTGGCTTGACAACGTCTCTGATAATGCCTATGGCTCGTGAGTGAGCATATCTACGATTCTAAGTACCTTGTATGTGTGTGTGTGTGTGTCTATATATATATATATATATATATATATATATATATATATATAAATGCATATATACATACGTATACATATATGTACGACTTTGATAGTCCCATGTTTGATCTGTCTTACCGGTAAAACGAATACTTTTTGAAGATTTAATATACGTTTGTTTTTATTTCATGTTTGTCCACCCCGTTTGAATTTTCTTTTCTCTTTAATCATCGCTATTTTTAATAGTTCATCGTTAAGAGAACTTTCAGTTACATTGTAAATCCTTCGTTTCAACAGAACAATTTTCCCTTTTCTCTTGTCTGTTGCTCTATGCTACCGGAACGTAAAAACCTTTGATAATACGTAGACCACTGGTATTAAACGAGAAATGTATGTAACACGGGTACGTATAAATGCGGGTTGAAAATGAAACGAAAATGATATACGCTTTATAATGCTAAAATTCGTTCCGACGTGTATTATATATAGAAACATGCTTGTTTAATTATTTTAACAAATATATCGCGACGTTAGCGTTAATCACGAAGAGAATCGATCCGTTAATTAAACTGCCGATAAAGTATTGTCAAGGATATTTCGACTATTACACCTACATACCTACTCGTTTCCATTGGTTTTTAGTGAACGACAAATATTGGTTAAAATCACGAACGTTATCACGTTCGGTTCTCCTACGTTTGTTCGTTCACATGTCGATACACGAAACGGTATCTAGTTATTATTAATAAACGTATCGCAGATATGTCATCGATTTTAATTAACATTTACTTTTTATGTATGTTTCAACGATCGAACGAAGATGATTGCTTCCTTTTTGTTTCTATATTTTTTTTCCTTTTTTCTTTTTTTCATATTTCTTCTTTTATTTTGCAATACGATCCTATGAGCCATTAGTAACATTACGTTATCGTCGATTCTGAATGTTATCGAGCGGCGTCTTCCATCCCTTATTCTTCGTTCGTCTTGATACGGCTGCCTTCAGGTCGTCCGTCTCTTCCTTTCTAAAAGCTATTGCTCTCTCCACCGGAGATAATCTCGGTTGCATGACTGGAGGCTCGTCATAAAGCAGGCGCACGGTCATGGGGGCGAACGTTCTATCTGCCGAGTCGCACGGCTCGAGAAAGCACGTATGAAAGGGAAGAAGCGTGATTCGGTGCTCGGAAGCACATCCACCCACGCAAACCATAGAGGGAAAGGTATTTTACTCGAGCGTTCGCAATATCAGTGGGTGCTCATCCAACCTGTGTCCTTTCTTCTATCTTTCAGATGCAATCTGTCCCCAATCTCTTGGTAGATTCGCGCTATCATAAAGAAGACAATCTTGCGTCGATCGTAATGATTCCTCGTCTTCAATTTTACCTTGATATTTCGAAATTAATGGCATTCCTCGGAAAAATCAGCAGTGAATATTTATTACTTCGCAATGTTTGCTTTTTTTTGATAAAATAGGTCGTGATACTTTTCTGTTCGATGATTCGACCTTTGAAAATATGTTCTTAAATAAATAGGACAAGTTATTATTGCTTTTCGAGGATAAAGATTTTCATGGTAGAAAGTATTGGCTGGTATTTACAGTTCGGCAATATCGAACTGTTTATCGGAGAATGAAAAAACATTCTTTTTACTACGATGTCCCAAGCAATAAATATGTAGGTTTTATATATATATATATACATATGTATATGTATATGTAGGTTATACAAATATATATGTATATTTCTTTTTGTATTACGTTCGTGTTTAACAAATCACGAAAAACTTATGGTTGCATGCAAATGAACGATAGATAATTCCAAATGTGAAAACGTATACGAGCCTCTCCTTTCTTCCATTGTATAGAAAATATAGAAAGGTCGTTCGATGGAGTTCACGTTGGGCCTAATTGGAATGGTCGCGTTCGCGTGATCATGTCTTTGTACGTATTCAACAAAAAGGAAAAACTACTCGGACATAGAGGCAAGAGAGGTGGGGTTGGTCACGCGACCGACCAACAAACGATCCACCCCCTTTCGGTGGATATCTTTATCTGGCCTCTTAACCACATCGTTTCGTTGTCGTAGAAAACGTAGCTCAAAGGGTAAGCAATTTCAAACTTAATCGTCCGTCGAGCATTTCAAGACGTGAACTATGCAAATGAATTCAAGCACGGTCGAATAAGATGATTAATGAATTTGTCTAAACGTTAAATCATTTCGTCGCGACAAATCGTAGTTACAGGCGCAAATGACAGTAGTTACGACCATTCTATGGTCGGACATATCGTGACTCTCGGTATAAACATTCTAAAAATAAGTTTCTTAATTTACCTAGATAGACCTAATTGCTTGGACGCTTAACGACATATCGTCTAAATACCTTATCAACGAACAAACGTAAGGAAGTGGTCTGTACCTACCTTAAACAATATGTACATGTACTTACGATATACATACATATACATACATATGCATGTATGTATGTATGCATATATGTATGTATGTATGTATGTATGTATGTATGTATGTATGTATGTATGTATGTACATACATATATACGTTTTCGTAATTCAGTCGTGCTAATAATTGACCAGTGCACGATTATTATCCGATATATCGCGATAACGTTTACCTCACGACTTGGTAATCGCGTTACCATAATGACCAGACAGCGATGACGGTCAGGATCATAATTAGACGACGTTGGTCACGGACTGTGCCGTTAGGATAACGATCGACGAACGTAAGCTAAAGAAAGTCCTTTCGAATTAAACGGTATGGAAGGTTTACTAAGAGAGAAAAAAGAAAGAAATTTACCCTTTTTCTCTCTCTCTCTCTCTCTCTCCCCCTCTCTTTTCAACTGAATTCCCCTACCCCCTTTCTCTTTCCAATCGGTATAGACATTCGACTCTTTCAAGCACAACCCCCTTTATTGGAAGGGTGCTCACTCAAATAAGCTCGGGGCTCGTGATAAGGATCGCAGGTGAAGTAAAATAAATTACATTCGTAATGCCGAATGGGCAAGTCTGCTACCCTAGCGGCTGCGTGCCGCCCACGCCATTGTGTTCCCTTTTCCCTGTCACCCCATCGCCAACTCGACGGAAATAGCAACACCGGCAGCTATCCAGAAACGACGACAACTACGACGACGACGACGACGACGACGACGACGAACGACAGATATTTTCTTTGGTCGGTGTTTTTCCATCGTTTCTCCAGCCTGTGGCAGAGGATTTCAACAACCCTCTTTGTCCTTGATATTCGAACGTACCAAAAAGGGTTTCTATTGTATTATGTACCGTTAATCAAATCAAATCGATATATTTCACTTATCCTTTTTTTCACAACACCCCGTTCGAACGTAACATTTCGATTTGAAATAAATCACAAGCGAGAAAACGATTTTGATCGAATCAAAGGAAAACTGATAAATCAAAAATGTCGCCGTCATAGATAGAGAATATACTTTGATAAATACATAATCTTGATATATATCTACTGTAGAACACGTGGTCGCCGACAGTTATTCGACGATGTCAAGAGAATACACGAGTTGAGAGGAACGAGTGGGTAAGACCCGAGCAACACGTGATCGGCCCCTCTCGTATGCAACAGAATTGACAGGCAATAACGTTCGTGCTGTCGAGCTAACGGCACGTGTGCACAAAATTTTCAAGTTTTCACCGTGGAATATATGGCGATGAAAGCCGAGCCGACTAAAACCATGTTCCTCGAACACGTATCTTGTTACAAACTTACTTTTAAAGGGAAGCCTTCGTCTGTAGTCGGTCGTTTACCGTCAAACTTCTATCAAACTCTCGTGATAAAAATTTAACGCCGGAAGTCTACTCGAAACTGTCTAACTATATCCGCTGAGGTTTATAGCGTTGATCGAAAGTCGATTCGACCGATTGTTCGATCGAGAACATCTTTTTACTTTTCTATAACTACAAGAATTTTCAAATAAACAAGGCAATTTATTTCTTGTTCCAATGGCCGAACGAAATTTGAGAAAAGGAGGAAGATCATTAATTAAAAAAAAAAAAAAAGAAGAAAAACAGAAGAAGAAACGTCCGACAAAAATCTCGAAGCAAACGTTAATCGTCCTGTACAAATTTCAGTAAGAATGCGATTTTATCACAATTCCGATTCGAGTAGGAAAAATGAGGAAGACGGACAAAAGTTTTTACTTCGGGCACGTTCGTTTGAAAATTTCACGGGTTATAACGCTTTCGTTTCCCTTTATATCCTTCTCTCTTTTTTATCTTTCGCGAAAGTTTTGCCCTTTATGGGTGAGAAAATATACCTCGTTCCCCTCTTCGTCCCTTTGCAAATTATTCTCTCTAAACAAGTTTCCCTTCGAATTCGTAGAATTTAAAGGGCCAACTATTCCCTATTCTTTCCTCCCTATACTTTCTTTCTCCTTTGAAGTTGAAAAAGAAAAGGAAAAAGAAACAAAGAAAATAGAAAGAAAGAAAGAAAGAAGAAAGAAAAAAAGAACGGGGCAAACGATTTTCGCGTTAGCTGGCTCGTGGCAAGCGAAGAGCGTACACGCGAAACCGAAATGGCGGTTAATGGACCGTAGCAATAAAGCGAGCGGTGTTACATCGCTTTCTCCCTCTTTTTCTGCTTCTTCTCTCTCTCTCTCTCTCTCTCTCTCTCTCTCTCTCTTTCTCTTCCTCTTTCTCTGTGTGTTTCTTGGCATACGAGTACAACGCGAAACTTTCCGCGATCGGAGCAATAACTCTAAATATCGAGGTATCGGCCCGTACGCTCGTTTCTCTGGATTAGTTCGGCACGGTTAGCTGAATACCTACTTCTGGCAAGTATAACGTTCGACCAGCACGCTCGTTAGACCAACGGTGTTTCATCCCTTCTTTCGAGATCTTTCCTTCGTCCACGTACTCCGAGATATTCTACCTTTTTTCACCTACTTCGTTATTTCCCATGGTATCGGTCATAAAAATCGCTTTTCCTGATAATTCAAGAGGGTACTCACGAAACGATTTTTACAAATGGCGAACTCAAATGTGTCGCAATAACTAATTGTTTAAGACGAACTTATCGCGTAGTAATATTACGTAGCTATGCATCTTCGAACGTTTTTTTCTTCTTTCTTTCTCTTTTTTTTTGTTTTTATTTCGTTGCTTTTTCTTTTTATTATTTCTTTCGTTCTTTTCTTTTTTTTTTCCTTTTCTTTTTTTTTCTCTTCTTTTGTCGATTATCGCGCAATTAGCAGGGTTAAAAAAAAGTTTTATCTGTGCTGCCAGTTTCACACGAATACTTTCCCAGAAAAAGGTATACTCCTCCCTCGCTTGAATTCCATGCGCTCCGTTGAACGCACTCTTTCTTCTTGTTGGAGAATTTACATTGTTTGCGTTTAACGTTTCCAACGGTTTCTTGTTTTTTTTCTCCCTCTCCCTCTTTCACTTGCTTCCTCTCTTTCTCTCTCTCTCTCTTTCTCTCCCTCTCACTCTTTCCTTCCTCCCCAACACTTGGCATAACGATACAAAGCTGCAACCACACGTGGCTACATAAATAACACATTCCAACGTAACCTGAATTTGTTGTTATCATTGTTAAAACAACCGGTTAAAGCCTCACCGGGTTGGGAAAAAAGGAAAGGAATAAAGGGAAAAATTCGTAAACTTGAAAAGCTCCTTTTCTTGTCTTTCCGATGACAATTCATAGAAAAAGCGTAAAATAAAACGACGGAATTTCCTCAAAAAGATATTTCTTATCCCGACGGATTTATTCGAGCATTGTTAGAGCCCCGTTAAATCTCTAGACTCAAACTCGGTCACTTTTGTCCGATCGATTCTGAAGAATGTTCTAAATCGATTATGCGATTTTATCACCGGTAGTTTCGACGATTATTGATAGATATTTCGTAAAACTTCGTCTAGACGTTTACTTTATTCTCTCTAATATCTTACGTTAGTCCATTGGGAAGAACTTTTAATTCTTCCTCTATCACTATCTTTCATTATCTTTTTAAAACCATCAGTCTATTTTAATAGCAAAGTACCCGCTCGTCTCTTTTACAAGCACGAACGTGAAACAATTTCGCTTACAAGGATTTAACATAGCGCGGATTATTATAAATTATGAAGAAAAGAAGTCCGGATCTTAGTTTCTCTACTACTACTAGCAGAGAGTAGTTAAAAATGCAAGGAACACCAAAGTAAAGGAGAAAGAAGAGGGAAGAAGAGGAGATCGTTCGAGTGTAGGTTGATACTCACGAAAATCGTTCGCTCGAGCTTGCAATATTAAAAACCACCCTCTCCCCCTCCCCCACGTTTCACCTCTATCCATCGACCCGCTTCACTCACGCTCTCCGCTTGGAATTGAAACAGCCGAATTCATGAGACTACTTTCCTCCAAGTTTCCAAAGAGTGGTCTCGAGAAGTTCCAGTGTTAAGCTTTCAAATTCGCAATTGGCAAATTCTCCTCTCTCTCACTCTCCCCCTCTCTCTCTCTCTCTCTCTCTCTCTCTCTCTCTCTCTCTCTCTGTCTGTCTTTCTCTTTATTCTTCTTTCTCCTCTTTGCTTCGCTCCTTACTGAAATAAAGTAACGCTTGGCTCAGGACCGTTCCCTCTTGCGAATAGTAGCAGATTATAAATGAGTGGACGTTGCAAAGTTGTATTTTCATAGAACGGCCGCATCTACTTCTTCAGGCAATTAGTACCATTTGAAAAGTCATTAGTCAAATATTCTGCCACTTTGATGGCCTTTTGTCGACGTTCAACTAATTGACGTTCACTTTGCTGAGAAACGAAAAGTTCTCGTATAAAGGACAATCGTCATTTTGTTAATTATTAAGAGTTTTTGAATATACGATAATTCCCCGCAAATTTGTTCGTTCCGTCTTACTAAGAATAATGTTATATCCTTGGTAAGAAAAACCGTTGGTTTTATTTTCCTACGTTTTTTCAAGATATACATTCTTTTAAGGGTCGTGAAGTTCGATAAAGCGAATTATTTTCAAAAGGCCACGTTTTCTTTGAAAGGACGAAAATACCAAGGGAGTATCAACGTCCGAAGGAAACCTCATTAGCATAAATAGAACGTACGCGGACGTATAACGGCCGACAAGAGGAACAATTTCCGTAGCAAGGAAAAGCTCCTAGAGGATCCACGGGACGTCACAAAATGGACATTTGGAGTCGCATGGAAACGTTTCTGGAACGTGTTTGTGAGATTCAATGGAAAGCGCCTTTACAAGGGTCGATTTTGCGCTGTAGGTACTACGCGGGAAAGACAAATGCGTTGCCACAAATGTTCCACGCAATTACGTTCTTCTCGTTTCTAGTAAGATACCACCCGTAATTTTTCCCCTATTATTTTTCTATCTCTGTCTCTTCTTCTCTTTTTCCTTTTCTCTCTCTCTCTCTCTCTCTCTCTCCCTCTCTCTGTCTTTCTCTTTTTATTTCTTTTTATTCCTTCTATCTTTTTTTCTTTCTTTCTTTCTTTCTTTCTTTATCTCTCTTTACTGTCCGAGTGAGCACGATTATTTCGTTCCGATCGTTTCCAGAAGAAATATCTCGCGTAGCTCGCGGCACTATTGAAACAACGAATCGATATCGCAATCGTTCGAAGAAAGAAAGAGAAAAAAAAGAAAAAAAGACAGAAAGAAAGAAGACTCACCAAGCGATTACCCACGCGGTACATGTACCTCTTCGTCGTCCCTTCCTTCGAAGTCCTCCGACAGAGAAAGAGCTTCTAACGGGTTCGCATAGAAAAGAAGAGGGAAAGATGGACGAAAAGTAGAAAGAGAAAGAAAAAGACAGACAGACAGACAGAGAGAAAGAAAGAGAAAGAGAGAGAGAGAGAGAGAGAGAGAGAGAGAAGGATTGCCCTGAAGGTAGTTCTCTACCTGGCGGAAACTTGGAAATCCTTTTATTTACTCCGCCCGTGACGGTACCGAACGTGCCTGTCGTTGAGGATACTTTTGAATCGAAAAGAAAGTAAGAAAGAAAGAGAAAGAAAAAAAGAAACGAAAAAAGAAACGGAAATAGAGATAGAATAGATCGAGCTATGTCCGTCCATCCACATTCTTCGAGGACATTCAAGAACGCTCCTTCGTGAATCGACGAGAGGCGAAAGGAACTTTCGGATAAGTTAAATCAAAGTAGTGAAAGAGGGTGAAAGGTGCAACTGTATCGTCTGGCCTATCGCCCTTTCTTTTAACGAGCAGGTCGACCGGCACAGTTCTATTTTACTGCTATTAACTTGCTCCCATGTGAAAACGAGCAGTAAGAGAGAGAGAGAGAGAGAGAGAGAGAGAGAGAGAGAGAGAAACATAGAAGGCTTGGATTCATGTAAAATTCATCGAAGCTTACTCGACGGTATACGCTGACACGTTGGAGAATACTGGAGAGTAAAGTTTTTTTCTTTTTTTTTTTTTGAAATTTAACCTTTTTTGCCAAGGAACGGATGATGGGTGACCTTTTAATATGACTTTATAAACGTTCAATCATTTTTATTCTTAACAACATCTAGGTATATAACGACTTCCTTCAAAAGTTCTAGAATGAGAATTAACAAAAAGTTCTTTAATCGATCTTATCGCAAAACATTATCATGTATACATATACTTCCATTTGCAGGTTCAATGATGTGAGTGGTCGCACACACCGGAGAACATCAAATGTCAAACATCACAATGGGGTGAATAAGGTTAGTTACCCTTTACTCCTACGCTGCATTAACTGTAGACCGTTCGCATGAACGAACGATGTTACGCTAGCGACACGATAATTTCCGGAATCCATTTATATTACATAAATACGATATCTTCGATAAGTATTTTTTTTTCCGTGGTTATTTCTCTCTGTCTCTCTCTCTCTCTCTCTCTCTCTCTCTTTGTTGTATTTTTTCTTTCTCATTCTTTTTTGCTTTCTTTCTTTTCTCGTAGAGCAAAGAGAAGGAAGCATTTCGAAAGAAAAAACATACACTCTTCGTTTGATGTCAATGACTCTTGGAAAATTCGTTCGTTTCTACCCACATTCTTCTCTTCATTGCAATTACACACTCACAGATACTTGCGGTTATCTCTCAATGCAGGACACTTCCGTTTCCATCGGACGTGACGTTGTTTACAGAACTCTTCAACTGGCCGTATCCGAAAACTCGGTACATTCTCAAAACTTACATGATGAACGTTTCAAGTGAGTCAAACTTGGTGAGACGAGTTTGTTGATTCGTTTTCGTCCTTTTGCTATTTCCAACGACGAAAAGTCAAAAGCGAGACGATCGTAATTGCTATTGGTAGAAATTTAACTCGACTTAGTTGATTCTTTTCTCAAGGTGTTTCCTTTTATTCCTTTTTTTCTCTTCTTTTTCTTTCTTTCTTTCTTTCTCTCTTTTTTTACGAGAATACGATACTCCTTTTTGAGAAAGTTAAGAGACAAACAGCGATAAGTTTTACGGCAAACAAACGCAGTAAGAAATATATTTCTATCTTCGTCAGAACTATCCTCGAAATTACAGTTTTGCGATCGTACCGAATGTTTTTAAGAGAAAGTTGGATCTGGGATTAAAAGCATGCTATAAGGAAAGGAATAAACTTGAAAATAGACTCGTTAAGAAGGAGTCGTACGTTAGACAAACTTATCGCGACGAAGGTTATCGACCATGAACGTATACAAATACACGCTTACTATTATCTTTATGGATGACAGTAAAAAAAGAAAGAATATGTAAATAAGAAAAATGGAAAACAACAACGATTATCGCGACGGTATGCGCGTTATTTTTTAAGGAAAAGAAGAAAAAAAAAGACAAAAAGAGATTAATTCGCGGTTAATGGCAATTTGTTGCTTACTTTCTACCTAGGATCCTACCTACTTTTTTTTTGCCGTTGTAAATTACGATTTACCGTAGCAAAACATATCGCGAATGGTGCAATGAATGCCCCAAGCATCGATGTAATTAGCTGAAAACAATTTACTGTGTCGGCAAACTTGCTCGGCCGCGCGGGAGGCCACGCGTTTTTCATTACGCGTTTGAACAGACCATTAGTTTAGCTGGTGTCCGTTATAAAAGCAAGTAGCGCGAGGAAACGCGTTTGCCACTTCGTGATCGCCACTTCGGTAAATGTACTGTGACGTTTGCGTGCGTGTTTTCGTGCCGTTCTTTCCCCCGTTGATTCACACTCTAGCTCCGTGTGGTTAACGTGTTACGAGAAACACCGCAAGAAATCTATCCTCCCTGATGCGCTTCGTTTCATGTCTTTCAGACGTCTCGAATGACAGACAGAAGTAGTTTAGATGACTCAAGGATTATCACGCGGTTCATTTCACACTCGTTTTAATGAACTAATTGTATTCGATCGTACCAAGTTACGATCGAACGTCCAATCCTATAAACACGAAAATACTCTTCGGTTATCATTCAGCATTCAATGAGTGTATCGATGATAATTCGATAATCTGTTAATTCTGCTAGTAAAACGATTCATTAAATGCGATAGGTTGTTACAGTGGAAATACATGTTGAATGATACGCCATTGAAGAGATCAGTTCAATCGTACATAATGTATAGAAAATAATTCGAAATGCAAAGCATTTCGATAGTCACCGGACGATAGATCGTATTACCATTGATAAAGAGAGAGTTTACATGTACATATACATATGTATATACAAAGAATTCTTCTTCAAATTAACGATAGCTAGCAACGAAATTATTTCAATGATTTTCAATGGAGAATACCTTCTCACCGTATAACGATATCCAAAATGTATTTATTTATTAATTTATTTATCTACCTATTCATTTCTTATTATTTCTCTTTCTTCTCATATTTCGCTAACATAGAAAAAAGATTACACGCGATAAATCTCGACCGGGATAGCGAGCGAGGGGAAGACGAGAGGAAAAGAAGGGGGTTGAAAGTCTCAGTAAATGAGAAGAGAAAACTCGTCCAGAATCTTGGCCGTACCGGGAACAGCACTAACATCAGCATCACTGACGTAGAAAATTTTCTTCCCTGTTTCACGGAAAAATATTGGCGTCGTATCTACCGTCGTTAAGATTAGGTACGCTGGTAACACCGTACACATCCGCTATTACGCGGCTAGAGGTTAGATATTTAGCGGAGAACTTACCGGTGGCGTCGCGGAATAGCGCAAGAATATTTACACGAGCAACGTTCGGTGCTTTCCGCGCTAATAAACCGTTCTACCGGCTCCTCCTTGCTAATTACTCAGCGAATGAGCTTGAATTCTCCCTTTCCCTCCTCCTCCTCCTCCTCCTTCTCATCCTCTTGCTACAGCTGCTCCTCTTCTATCCTCGATCCTTTTCTTCATCTCCTTCTCTCTTGTCGCCTACTTCAGCTTCCTTCGAGTCATCGCACTGTCAACGACTTTCGACTACACCCACCTCCTTCTTACCCCCTCCCTCCCCCTGTGCTGCCTCAACGAAATGGAAGATATGCTTGGTATCTCGGCATGCTGATACCTACCACACCTATAAACTGCTGCTTCATTGTCTCGTAAAAGCGTCTCTCCTTCTATATCCTACGAGAGATCCTCCGGGTATAATTAGTCATTCGGTTGGAATTCGTGGAAACGCGCGTTTAATCGGTACGCCGTGTGAAATTCTCACGAATGTTTTTCCTTACGATTCCTCCGATTATTTTCCGAATAAATGTTTGTCGAAGATGGTACAGACGGATAAACGGGAAAGTAAGAGCGAGAGCGAGAGAGAGAGAGAGAGAGAGAGACGAAAGAAAGTTCGAGTTGAAATAAGATGGCGAAATCCGAGAATCATTAAGGTTATAATTAAAAAAAAGAGAGAGAGAGAGAGGGAGAAAGAAAAAAAAGAAAAGAAAATAGAAAAAAAAGAAAGGCATCGAGAAAAGCGAGAAACATCTCTGAATCAACGCGGCACAAAATTATCCTCCTTTACCTTCGAAAGAAACTCGCGCGAAAGTTTTGCCTTAAGAGCGCGCGAGTTAGAGACTGAGAGAAATAGAATTAGAGGGCGCGAAGTGGGAGACAGTGAAGTCGAATAATTAAGGGTGACTCTTGGGAGTCGGCGAACATCTTTAATTCGGTACGGAGCAGCCCGTTAATATTAAACTCAGACATCTTCTTCGCTCGTCGAAAGAGAAACATTTTATTTTGTGAGCACTGTATTTTCTCTCTCTTTCTCTCCGACGATCTCGAGTATCCAACGCGACGAACTAAACTCTTGTTCCATCCTTCTCTCTCTCTCTCTCTCCTCTTATCTCTCTATCTCTTTTTTCCCCTCTCTTTCTCTATTTGTCCTTTCTAAGAAATAGAGCACGTTTTCTTAGCTCGTTATTAAAGCTCCTCCCTCTTCCGTCCGTTCGAGAGCACAAGTTCTCTCGTCCCTTTCAGTTCCTATAAAAGCCGAAGGGTACTCGAGGACCGTGGACGTTCTTCTCTCTTTCTACCAAAAACGAAATCTCGCGGAAGATCTTTGCTCGTGATTTTTCTCAAAAGGGATACTCTCTTGAAAGTTGGATCGAATCGGGCCACAATTTAACTTCGATGTATTATAGAGACGGATAAAAATTTTCCTATGGAATCAGGAAACAGAGAAAGAAAGAGAGAAAGAGAGAGAGAGGGGAGAGGGAATGATTTTTTTTATTTCAAAAGAGAATATTTCCAGAAGAAAATCGTATTAACTTCGAAGAAAGGAGACAATTCAAAATCGGTGTCTCGATGGCATCTTCGCTAAGTGTACTTCTCCTTCTTACAGGACACTGACGAAGGACGATCTAGCAGATTGCCAGAGGGTTTAATTAAGAGGGCGTGTTGTTGGTGACTCGTCGTTGATCAATAGCTAAAGGGGTGCTACCAGTTACCCCATAGACTAGGAATATCTCCCTCGTCTCGACGCTTCTGTCTTTTCCCCTTCACGTCCGCGTTATATTCGGTTCTGTCTCTCAATCTATGTAACCCTTCTCTCTTCTCTCTTCTCTCTCTCTCTCTCTCTCTCTCTCTTTCTCTATCTCTCTCTGTCACTTTACTTTATATCTTTCTATCTTTCTCTTTCGCCTCTCTTCGAAACGAGCTTCGATTGCTGAGGCTGGACACTAATACCCGACAGGCTCTTTGATGTTGCCAGACTATCAAGAGAGCCGTTGTCATCGCGTTGTCATGGATACCTTTCGCTACTTCGCGTCTACTATCTAGCTGAGAGGGAAGCTCTCTTGGCCTCCTTTCCCATTTAGAAATTAAGCGATCCACCTTTCCAATGGGCCCACGTAGTGTTGGCAGATTACAGTAACGACATACTTATCGATGACGCGTATTATGAAATTAACTCGGTCTTTTCCTCCGTAACACTTCTTCGCTATTCCGTCGAATGTATTCCCGCTCACTCGGAACGATTAAGCGCACTTTGACTCGCTCGAAATGAGATCTTTGAAGGAACGAACGAACCAACGAACGAGAACGATCCTTCTTGTCCTCTTGTCGTTGGATTATTGGAATCGAGAGGGAAACATCGTTGAAGTCTCGAGACGTATAATTTAAACTTTTACGTGCTACGCGTCCTCCTCGTCTTCTTTATTAAGTAGTCTCGAGATAATTGAAAAGAAGTCATTTCAAATCGACAATCGGATATTTGTCGTTCGAACGACATAGATCGACAGACTGCTTGACACAAATTAGCTCGTTCGAGGAGAATGTTGATTTAGCGACCGGCAATCGTTCGATGTATCTATCTTTACCAACGTCGTATGAACGCTGCTTGAAACGTATGTATGGTATAAGCGCTCGTACAGCTCTCGTTCGAGTTACGTCGATATTTGTTCAACGTTTGACGATACGTTCCCGTCTCTTCCACCATCGTTTAATATTCGACCCTCGTTTGGTCCCTTTCGTTTGCCGACATGAGAACAGTACACAAGATTTTTCGAGGCGTATAATTTTCTTACCAAATAAATCCGACATCGGTCCTCGTATTTTTTCCTATTAGATTTTTTCGCATCGCTAAATCCTTTCCAAGACTTTTCTTACAACGCATTGAGAAGAACATTTCTTGGGGTTTATTAAAAAAGTATTAAATAAATAAATAAAAAGAAATAAAAAAGAAAAAGGAAGGGGAGAGAGAGAGAGAGAGAGAGAGAGAGAGAGAGAGAGAAAGAGAGAAGAACAAGAAGAAAAAAAAATAACAAAAATAAACTTCAAGTCATCTTGACTCTCGACGAAGTCAAAAAGTTCTTGCGATCCTACCTGCGAACTCCGCGAACGCAATTTTGACGTAAACAACTTCTCAACTACCGTATGCTAGCTTATACCACTTTTACTTACATAATTTAAATACAGTCGAGGCTTACGCATCATCCACGATTCGAGTTTGGAAATTTATCGAGGGATATTAACTTTTAAATGAATACTCGACACAGTTTTACGGAATACACGAGTGCATTGATGAGGTTCTAAGCTTCGCCAATATCGTATCTGATATTTGTCGACGGATTAAATCTCGCGAGTCCTCTTATCAAATTCGCCATCTAATGGAGAGTACGAGCAAATATAATCTTGGATTTAGGCTCCCGCTATTCGAAGTCGAGTGCTATTTCCTCTTGATGCGATCTGTAAATACATAGTCCAAAGATGATTAAATTCAAAATCGTAAATACCGAATCATATAAGCAGATTCGTATCAGTCTAGCCTTCAAAGGGCAAAGTTGATGGGAATATAGAATTAACGATGTCTCGTATCTCACAGAAGCATCGGGACCGTGTTACGATAATTGTCAATCGCGATGATCGGTGTCACCTGTAGATACAAATACAGATTGAACTGATTAGAAGCAATAACTCAAAGATGAAAGGATTTCTATCAGGTCTTCGTAGTACGTTTCAAAAGGAATCCCCAATCAAATCTTTGCTAATATTTGAAATTAAATAATATTATATCTTTTATATATTCTCGTTTATAAAAGGAAAGAAAAGGAAATTGATTTTGTTCGAAAGAAAAAAGAAAGAAAGAGAAAAAAAGAGAAGAAAAAAGGAAAAGGAAGAAAAGTAAATATTTTTTAGAAACAATGGTTAGGTACGTCGCTACGTTCACCTATATATATATATATATATATATATATATATATATATATATATATATGTATGTATATATATATCATATGTTATATAATATATATATATATATATATATATATATTCGTCGTTCGATCAATTGCCAAATTAATACAATAGAATGCCTCGATAAACGGCACTCCACGTCGTGGAAACGCTTCCAGATTGCACGGCCACGAGCTGCCGATCGCAGTGTCCTAAACCACTTAACCACGCTCGGTGCGCCCTAGTGGTTAGACTTGCATTGAAAACGCTCTTGCCACGACGAGCAGGACTCTCTGTCTCTTTGTCTCTGTCTCTCTCACTCATTCTCTCTCACTCTCACTCTTTCTCTCTGTCTCTGTCTCACTGTCTCTCTCTTTCTCTCTCTTTCACTCTCTCGTTCACTCTTCGTCTATCTCCTCCCTCTTCCTACCCGCTCAGTGGGCAAATCCTTTGGACTTTCGGAATTCGCGGTATCAACGCGTCGTTCCTGAATTCAGGATTAGCAGGCCGTGAGCGGCCGTGCGCACGCTCGCGAGATGGCTGCCGTTACTGTTTGTTACCGGAGTTAACACTAATCCATGTGAAAAGGGAATGGCTGTAGGATAATTTGTGACTTATTGCACTGACAGTTGAAGCTGCCGGAACGCTGGATTAGAACGCTTCGCTTGTGAACGTATGTACGTAACATAGAGACATATATGTACGCGCGCATGCGGTTTGTTCGTATAGGTCCGTTACTAAATCAACAACACATATTTTCTTATAGAGATGAAATATTGTAGAAGATAAAAGATCTCTCTCTCTCTCTCTCTCTCTCTCTCTCTCTCTTTCTCTTTTTTTTATGAATATTGAAACTCGTAAATCTACGTATAAATGCTTTGCTTAAATGGTTTCCAATCGTCGTAGATGATCATCGATTTATAATATCATACGATCGCTGCTGGAAGATGGAGTATAAGAGAATCGAAGAGAATAACATTGGCCAAGTTAGAGACCTATGGTAGAGTGAAAACTGAAAAGAAAGAGATAGAAAGATAGATAGATGGACAGAGATAGAGAGATAGATAGATAGATAGAGAGAGAGAGAGAGGGAGAAGGAGAAAGAGAGAAATGAAGAGAACCGTCGAAATAACATATACAGAGCCATAAATCGGAAGCGTGCTGCCGACGCAGCAATGGTGTTAGCAACTACAGACTACCCTTGGGTGTATCGGTGAAGAATGAAAACGCGAACTCGCAGACAAACATGCAAATACATAGGCACATACATTCATACATACACGAAGCAGAGAAGGCCTGCATATAACAGTCCTCGATGGTAGAGAGCATGAGAATGAAGGGGGTTTGAATGGAAGCGAAGAGAAGATAGGGATATTAATCCACAAGTAACCTCAGCGCACCGTAAACTCTCGTATATGTATCGAATGTGTGAGAGCGTAAGTCCGTAGTATAACGGGTGTCCCGCTAAAACTGAGTGGCTACACTACTGATTTACACCCGAAGTCTAAGACAAGTTCGCGAGCGGGACGAAGAGCACGAGTTTACCGAGCTTTTTGGCACGTCCCTGCTCTTCCTGACTAATTGCTAAGCTCCGACGTGGCCCCGCTAATTCGGCTCTTATCAAGACTGGCACGTTTAAGGTAACCAACCGCGTGGCAGTTTTGCCCTAAAGCCACGAAGATGCTTCAGGCAACTTGTTATTAATAAGCACCCCCAAGACCAAGGCTATTACGATGTTGGGATCGCGTATTAGAGAGACGTTCAAGTAGTCGCGGGCAGGTATCGCGATTAGGATAAGCGGTCCTCGTTATGCGTAGTACGAAATTTCTCTTATCGCTACTAAACCTGTAACCATTTTCTACGAACTTTTATTTAAACGCGTCAACTTTCTTATTCGCGTTTCGCAATCGTTTCGCATATGTGTGAATTTTGTTCTCTTTTACATATCGAATGATATAAATTCTTTAAACCGGCGAAACGCTAAACTACAAAGTTTCCAACGGCCACGGATGTAAATTGCTCGTTTCCTATACTTTCTTTCGCAAAAGGGCGAAACGGTTTCCTTGCATCTAGAACCACTCGGGAATCTAGAAACGCAATATCAGCGAGATCGCGCGGACTCCCTCCCTTGGAAATCCCGTTGCGTGCCGCACGAAATCGAGATCGCGTTGCACGAGGCAGGTAATATGAAAACGTTTTCAAAGGTACTTCGGAAGTATATCAAAGTAATCGAAGCACGCACACTTTTCTATGTATCGGTAAAGCACCTTTTCCTAAGGAACTCGGTATAGCAATACTACTAATAGTAGTAGTAGTAGTAGTAGTAGTGGTAGTAGTACCTACTGCGAAAAAGTTATTCGTATTTTCTCTCATGTTCTATTTTCATTGGCGACGTCGCTAGGGTAAAATAAAAATTTCATTAAGATAAAAGGAAAAAAAAAAAAAACCAGTGATGGGAAAACGTACAACGCGTATTTGTCGGCGAGAATCAGAAATGAAAATGCTTCGAATAGTAAAGTACCAGATAACGTAAGAGATTAAGCGTTGGATTAGCTACGAAATTCTTGGCAAACGCCACTCTCTTTCGGAGAACGAAACGAAGAGACGAATAGGTATTACACACACCTACATACATACACATATATATATATAAAGGATGAGGTCCGGGTTGGGATTTTTCCATTACCTTTTTTCCTCTTTCCTCGTCCCGTGCAGTTACCGTTCGCGAGAGTGCGCGTGATAAATGAATTGGATGAAATCCGAATGCCCATTGTTTCGCGTTAACGAGGGTCCACGAATGCGTTATGCCGAGAGGGACACATGGAAGTGTCGCTGCCTTTAAACGCGATATTACGGCCTGTTAGAGACGGATAGACTCCTGGACAATGCTCGGGAGGATCTTTTTCAGTCGTTCCCATTTATTCCCCTTTCGATTCTTTCCTTCTTTCTTTCTTTCTTTCTCTCTCTCTTTCTTTCTTTCTTTCCTTCTTTCCTACTTTCTTTCTTTTTTTCTCTCTCTCTCTCTCTCTCCTTTCGATTCTCCTTTGTATCAGAAACGAGGCCGTCGATCGAATTCCTTTGATTCGGATAATCCATGATTAAGCGTCAAACCCGAAAGCCTTCCGAACGAGCAACGCTACGAAGATTTATGACTGGACTTTCGATATGCCTGCCCTCCTACTCTCAAAGAATGTTCCCTCGATCATCGTTTAATATCTTCTCCGTACGACAAAATCCTGAAGAAACAATGTGTCGTGTTTGTTAACAATGGCTGAAAATAAATGTACGTTACGTCTCCTTTTTTTTCTTTTTTCTTCCCTTTTTACTGTTTTTTCTTGATTTGTTTTGTTTTGCTTTGTTTTCTCTTTTTTCCCCCGTCGTATAGTCTCGTATCGATGGCGCGCAATTTCGATGAACGCACCAATCCTTGCACCGTAGCTTATTTACGATCCTGTCGAAAATATCGGGACGTTCTACCCTCTCTCTCTCTATCTCTCTCTCTCTCTCTTGTATCTCCATGAGATACAATATATTCGTGGAGCCATGCACGTATAACGAAACGCCGGCGCTTCTTGATTTACCGTTTTTTCCGCGTTATCCGCAAATTTTGTCGCGTAATTTTTATCGACTGGCCGATGTTTACAACGTCGAGAAACATCGCCGTATTGTATTAACGATACACCCGTTAAATAACGAAAGTAAAGGATAGAACGGATAGAACATTTGGGAAGAAAGTTGAAATTCGACGATAAAATAAAATGAAATCTGTACGAAGAGCGTTTCGAAGAGTATAAAAATGAAATATATCTTTCATTGATCGGTTTAGTCCCAACTGGCTATCGTAATGAACCTACCGAGCTTGTAATTTCGGGCGTCATTAAATGGCATTAAAACGGATTTCGCCATGATGGACTACTTCCTTTTTCGCCCTAAAGAAGCCGACCCAGCCCCTTCATTACACGCACGAAATCGTCGTTGTAACTATGATATTCCCTCGAACGATTTAACGTTCGTTCTTGCGCCAGGTACCGAACGCTAACTAACGTAACAAGAATTTATTTATTTTTTTTTTTTTCAATTATTCCTATGATGTTTGATCGATAGAAACGCGAGTTACGCGTCAAAGTTTTCTACTACCGATTGTTCGAAAAGAGATACAATCCATGTCGTATAAATTGTACATCTGTTCGTTAAGTGCACAAAGAAGGAAGAAGAATCAAAAATGAACGAGAGACAAAGAGAGACAAAGTGAGAGAAAGAGAAAGAGAGAGAGAGAGAGAGAGAGAGAGAGAGAGAGAGAGAGAAAATGTCGCTTGCGTCGTTAAATTCGTTAAACCACCCTGATTGCTAGCGGCTCCACGAACCGTTAACTAACGTTATTATTGAAACCGTAAAATATGATTGGAAAGCTCCCTGCGTGACCCTACCCTGTGATGACCATAAAAGATGTTCCATTCTCTCGTTCTCGCTTAAGTATTAACCCGGTTAACGAAGTTATCGTTCAATAGTTTCTATCCTTTAAGCTTGTAAAATACACGTTGATTTTATAATCTATCGTAAACTCGGTTAGTTTTAAATCTATTATTGATTCGTTTTAAATTGTTTAATTTTAAATGCTTGTTTTTTTTCTTTTCTTTTCTTTTTTCTTCTTTGTTTCCTTACGATATTTAATTTCATTAAATTTCTTCCTTGTTCGTATGGTTCGTTGATCTTTGTACTCGAAAGCTTTTTTACTCATTGACTATCCCCCCTTGTCCTCGCATTAATCTTTCGTCTAACATCTGCAACGAACGTAGAGAACGTATTTGCGATCCTTCGTAAATATGCATAAGCAATTCCTTTTCGTAGACGTCTACTCGGTGACAAAGAAAATCGATCGATGCAAGGAAGGACACATTGTGCGTAAAACCCTTCTTCGTTGGTTCGAAGGGTGTCTCAAACACTTCTACAGTATTCATCCAGTCATCCAGTGCCCTTTCAAAGCTCGTAACACGCGTACCATTAAGGGTGCTAGAGTCTGATAGCAAGTCTATCCCATGCACAAAGAATCTTGAAAATTCTATGGACCTTCCGTCTCATTACCCACCGGTTCACCGTCCTTTCATTTTCATTGAGCTCGAGGAATTTAAATAGGAAATATGACGTGCGATTTTCCTCTTAATTCATAATAACTTGTTTTTGTTATGAGCTATTAAGAGTTATCGGATAGAATATCGGATAGGATAAAAAAAAAATTCCACGTAGAAAAGAAGTGGGTTAATCGATGACACGATTCACGGGTTTATTATTATATAAAAAAAAAGAGAGAGAACAAAAAGAAAAAAAAAGAAAAAAGAACATGGAAGATGCGAGGAAGCTTTCAAAATGTTTTCTCGTGATACTTCCGTGACACTCATTTGCGTTCGAATGCAATTGCACCGACGATTCGTCCCGTATCATTGCGTAGAAAGTCATTAGGAACTATGTGGGAGCATACCTATATACACACGAGTACGTACGTGCGAGAAATCGAGCTGATAAAATGCATTTAACACGGGCAATGAGTAAATCGATAAACCTTTCGAGTCGTACCGGACCATTTCCATTATCACCGACCGTAAAGACGAGTTTGTTTATTTTTTTTCTCCCTTTTGTTCCACTTTTTTTTCAAACGTTCGATATTTAAATGAAAAAAAATAAAATAAAATAAAATAAAAAAATAAAAAAAAAAGGAACGACGCCAATCGAAAGAGTGAATTTTTGGATAAAATCACGTTTTGTTGCGAAACGATCATGGAGAGCTATTAAATATCGAACTACCACATTCGGTTGGACACAGTCGTCGTACACCCTAAAAACGAGTATTCGTTCCAATATCGATTTCTACAAACGCGATTCGACTTGTTGATCTAGTCCATGACGCGATATTCTCTGATTTTCACTTTCGGAAAATACGCTTAGGCTCGGTTCGGTAAACCAATCCTCGTGTTGATACGATATCCTCTCGGTCGAAATTAAAACTCTCGACGTTTTTAACAATTGAAGTACTTACGTTATCGCGCGAAGACGAAACAGAATCAATCATTGCGTTGTTCCGATTCATATAGCCTATTTATACGATATTCCATATTATAGAGATATTCAAACGAAACGAAACGAAACGAAACGAGTAACTTGATTAAATTCAGTTAAGTACATTTATCCAAGGAAAATTCTTTTCACGTTTTTTACATCTACATATGTACATACGTTTCGATTTAAATAAAAACCACGCGATTTACGGGAGAAGAGGGAGGGTGTCCGGAAGGGGTTAGAATCGATGTAGATACGAGTCTACGCGCGATTGTTAACCTTAGCTTTCTCTATCGATCGCTAACCGTACGTTACCAGTTCGATTCTATTTACGACAGTAGTCGCCGTATAGGGGATAAACCGCACCGATCATAAAACCTCAACCGCGATATTCCAACTGTTCCCTTTATTTTCCTAGCAATTTTTTCTCTTAATCGTATTTACGTCAGCCGGGTTTCACATCGATGCACGTTTGTTGGTTACGTTGGTTATGTCGTAAAATTGTGTACCTACAAAGTACGAGTACGTACGTATATACGTACGTGGTTAAAGTAAAGATAAAGCCTCGAAAGAATAAAGAAGAAAACAATGGTTATTACTCGCGTTTTATTTTCTTAAGAATAATCCTCATGTGAAACCAAAAACTTTTACAATCCCTTTGTAACTCAGCTGACGTATGCGTAATATAATCTCTCTCTCTCTCTCTATCTTTTTTTCTATAACTACTTCTCCATGTACGAGAAACATCTTCGATGCACCAAGTTCGACAAACTAGTACGAAATATTAAAGCAAAGGCAAGTCCTTCCTTTCATATTCCTATCCTCTTACCATGCTCTTCACTAGTTCCCTCTCTCTCTCTCTCTCTCTCTCTTTCTCTCTTCGTCGATACTAGGAACATTGGAGAAGGGTAGGATCGCCATCGTGATTCCCAGCCTCGTAAGCGAAGCACAGTTTGGTGGGTAGTTAATTACTTAGGTAGGTTGCAGTCACTTGGATGGAAATTCTAAGGGGTTCTCGCGCGCAGCTGCCCGGTGCTTCTGCCACTATAACTATCTCGATTCAGGAAGTAGTTACATGCTCAAGGAATAACATAGCGAAAGCTCGCTCGAGGAAATGAAATCTATTCGAGTGAATCGCTATGTACCTGCCGAACCCCGAACGTCCCTCTTCTGTCTCTCTCCCTCTTTTTGCTTTCTCCCACCTTCGCTAGCATCTCTTTCGTTTTATATCGCATTGAACTGGCCTCTTACCATCATTTCTACAGACTCCTTTAACTCTCTCTCTCTCTCTCTCTCTCTCTCTCTCTCTCTCTCTTGCTTCCAGCAATTCCACGCAAAAGCTTCGGAACTCCCGCAGCGCTTTGTACGCCCTTGTTTGACTTGTGCTCTAACTACCCGCTCAGAACCAACCTTATATTTTACTTCGAGAACGAGCGCCGACTCGCCTCGTATGATGGAAAACTAGCAGAAAGTACTTGCACCGAACAACCCTTGCGATCTTTACCATCGATTTCACTCTCCTTCTCTATCTATCTCCGATTTCAAACCTGATAACTCCTGATCGATACATTTTGAACGTTAATGTTTCTGGGAAATCTTGAAAGATGCCTAAGGTGATCCTTGAGTTTCATTTTGTGATGGGATGGAATACCATTCCATGATAGTAAAGTATAATCTTTCATATTTATCATAACAAAGACAATATCCGAACGATGTTTCAAAATGCCCAAAGGGCTTACCTTTACTCGATATCTTTCACAAGAAAATATATTACTTTAGGTCGTGATAATTCTTCCTTACCTAAAGGAGAAATAATAGTAAATTGATCACCGCTTTCGTTTATATAGATCGATTAATCGATACAATCAATTGTAATTATCAATAGCGTGGATATTACAAGTTGACACGTCAAAATAGTTATTGCTTGTCTCGACGTACTTTTCTCTTGATACATTTCCGATTGATTCGTCGATTTAAGAATGAAATTATCAATTAGAGGAATATTCGATAATCTTTTTCAAACTACCATCATAAAGATTATTTCCTTTTTTTTTCTTTTTTCTCTTTTTTTTTTTTTTAACGAAAGAAGATATTTCACCAGAAGAAAATCTGACTATTTCCATGGGGCAAAGTTCAGACATCGAAGGGATAGCTTTCTCTCGTTTATCTCGAGTGTTTCCTCCGTCTCTTTCTATCAACGTAAACCGACTTCCAGTGGCGCGCGAACTTTCACTTGTGGCTCGGTTAAAGAACTTCAGCGACGCGCAGAATCGATTAAATGGCATTCCACGCCATGGAACTTTTCCTTCCTGTCGAACTCGCTTCGCAATTCATAGATTGCTCGAATTTAACTTCGATTATGTTCAGGACTTTCGACGACGGATCTCTAAGAATCGTCATTCGCATGCACATGCGAAATGACGATTACGGCTGGAATAACGATTGCAATCGTCAATTTTATCAATTTATCTTCCCTGTAGTTTGTTTACTTTGGTATACGATGATCGAATGAACCTTGATATTTTTAGTTTCTGAACTTCCTTTTTGTCTTTTCTTTATTATA
Source organism: Vespula vulgaris (assembly GCF_905475345.1). Taxonomy (NCBI): domain Eukaryota; kingdom Metazoa; phylum Arthropoda; class Insecta; order Hymenoptera; family Vespidae; genus Vespula; species Vespula vulgaris. Next base: position 2,095,592 of record NC_066588.1, read on the forward strand.
TCAACAACGTTCCTGTTTTCTCTGGTTGTATACCTCCAGCTTTAGTATTAACTTTTTTATCCTTTTAACAAACAAGATTTGATTTAACTCTTATAATCACAATATAGAATTGCGTGTGTCTCTAACGTAATTCCGCTGAGATTCGACGTCTGTATGTCTACGTATATAAATACTTTTCTCTCGCACAAACACACATACGCGCATACGCAAACACACACACACACACAAACATATCTATAGGTATATAGCGAAGGTCGAACAAAAAGTCTCTCTACCCTCGTCGATGCTGATAGATTCCTGATGTGCTTCCAGGATAAAACTTTTTCTGCCGTTCACTCGAAAACTCTCGCTTCGAGACCGCCGAAACGGAAGAGATAAGAAGTCGACATTCTTTCGGATGTGCTATGCGAAATTTATGTATGTTTGACTTAAGATTGAACCTAACTGCATCCTGTTGTTAAATAAAACTTCAACATTCCTTTACTTCCATGAATTCTTCCGTCGTCCTTGGAAAAAAAAAACGTCTTTCCTGTGATCGATGTTCTCGAACCTTGTTCGAGAAGTAGAGCTTAGAAAGATCGGCCGAAATTTTTTCTTAGGATCATCAACAAAAATATATAGTAGCTACGTCAATAAGTCATCGTCTACGCGCATTGACGTGACCCAGACTAACCTCACTCTCAATTTCTCACGCATCGAAAAGAAACAGGGTGGATAGTACCGATTAATGATCCTACAAAAACCCACGATAAACCATAGGTCTTTTCTCATATCCTATTTTACTCAAAGATAATCGCATCTTCAAACTCCCTCGGCATTTTATTATGCTGATATACCGAGCTACGAAATCTCCAAGCGGATTCGTAGCAGCACGACTTACGCATTTCTCTTCCATAGAATGGCTCTCCTCTCAAAACTTTCTACGGTTTAGGAATTCGAATGGCTTTATCGATTTCTCTCCGAGTTTCGTAAAAGAAACGCTTTAAACGCGACTCCGAGCTATCCTATAAACTTAAGTCCCTGAAGCAGTGGATTATCTTCGATGTATCGAGTACACGATCGCTAAGGACTCTAAATTGGCTTATCGTATCTTCGCAAAAGTTCAATCGAATTCTAGCTCCATTAAATTCCTACAGGATATTTTGCCAAATTCTAGGAATCCGTGAAATATATCTTTCTGTGTTAAACAGAAAAATAGATAGATAGATAGATAGATAGAGATAAAGAGAAAGAGAGAAAGATCCATTACTATTTCATACAAATTAAAAATTCTCTAGAAAGAGAAGAATATAGTCACCGTCCAAATTCACCATCTCTCCGATTTTTAATTTACCCAAATATATCTAATATAGTTGCCATTTTCCTGACGATTAACTCAACGGCGTTCTTACCTTCCTACAAATTTTCTAGTCTTCGTAGAACAAGGAGCTATTTTTCTCGCCTAATGCACGCTCGCATTAGCGTCACAGGGAGTTGCTCTTTATGAGAAGGAAAATTATAATTTTCTCGAGGAGAAGTCTTCGTTGAATTTATTGCCTCGCGATACGTTTCGGCGCACTCTCACGGAAAGCGTTTTCTATTTCTTTTTCTTTTTTGTCTTTCTTTTTCTTTGTTCCTATTTCGCTTTGTTACTTCGTCGTTTCTTCGTTTAAAATATAGATGTACGTTGTTAATTAAAATCATACGTATGATCGTTCGAATGTAATGAAAAATGAAGATAGGTCGAAAAAAAAAACTGTAACAATGGAGAAGAGTAAGTATATGGTCGAATAAATTAACTCGATATTCGAGAAAGTTGTCTGACAGTATGTATATATATATATAAATATAGTTCTAATCTTCTCTCGCATTAACGAACAATACCGTCATTTCCGTATGCTTATCCACGTAAACAGAATGCAACGACTACGAACTCGTTCCTCGTACATAAACAGCCTCGCGGCGTTACACTCGATTTCACGGTTTAGTTTCGTAGAAACGTCCAAATATATGATGATATACATTGACATTCTGTATTATATCTCTGAATGTAGGCCGTAATTATACCGATCTAACACACACGCTTTCTGCGTTTAATTACGGTGCGCGATATGTCGACATAATTATTGGAATTCGAGAGCTTATGTGGACTGATTGAAATTCGATCGTGAGAGTAAGGGAGAAAGGGAGAAAGGGAGAAAGAGAGATATAGAGATAAAGGGAGAGAGAAAGAGAGAGTAAGAGAGATGTGGGGAATAGTCGTGAATATTGCCAGGCAACGATAAAAAAAAAAAAAAGAATGAAAAAAAATCCTACTGATACTTTATGCTTCGTCGCATGTCACGTTTCAATGCGATTACCGTCGATTAAATCTTAAATTAATTATAATTACATCTCGTGGTATGCGAATAAACTCTGTCAAAGTAAATCAAGCTCGTTCGTTACGAATCGATCGACCTTTCGCGAATATACTCGCGTTTCCATCATTTCGTTATTTTTAACAGGAAATGCTTGTCGACGTTTTTGTAAATGATAAGGAAAAAAAAGGGAAAGAAAAATAAAATAAACTTTACGTTCGAGCTCGTTACGTTAATTTACTCTTTCCTCTTCTCTCTCTCTCTCTCTCTCTCTCTGGTTCTACCAACCTCTTCCACAAATTGCTACGTTCAGAACGATAATTCCTTCCGCATCTCGTACCTACTGCAGGTGATTCAGTCGAATCCCGCAGAACTTTGGCACGATTAAAGCTAAAGCCCTTCACTGGTCCAGGCAAAGCATTGCGGTATCTCATAGGGTAGAAGGTTTTAGGTGGTGCGTTGATCACTGCCTCGGTTGGCTATTGCGGCTGTTTTGTTCGTTTTACACCGTCGAAATTCGTCCATTTGCTGTAATATTATTACCTAATGCGGCTCATCGAGCTTTACCGTGTTTGCGGTAAGCATACTCCTTCCTTCCTTCTCTCTCTCTCTCTCTCTCTCTCTCTGTCTCTCTCTTTTCTCCATCCATCAAGGGAAAGCTTCCCGTGTATAAATCATCGCCCTATATGAGATGTTAAATCATATACACAGTGAGAAACATACGTCGACTGAGACACGTCGCGTTACTAATCGATCCGCGAAAATTACACTATACGACTAACAGGTTCCTTTCGTTCGTTAGCCCATTAGATTACGAGGCGTCCCTAACACACATCAATTCGGTTCGGACGATAGTAGACGTAATTGGTAATCGATACCCTGTCAATGTACGGCACGATAAATAGTTCTCTCAATGCACTCCTGGCGTTGCTCGTATTTCTTTATTAAGAATACTCTCTGCGACCGCAACGTGGCTTCCCGAGTGTTCCCACAATCCATTTCTCCCACCCTTTCTCCCTTGGTCTCCTTCGTTAGATTTTAATCTCCCGCGAGTGAGTATGTATCAGCGAACAAAAGCGAAAAAAAGAAGGAAAGAAGAAGAAGAAGAAAAAGAAGAAAAAAAGACACCAATAAGAACAAACGAACATAAGTTACCATTATACATCCTATCGTATTATCAAGCATTCGATTTTTTATCCATACATACATTTTTCTTCATTTATCTTCCCGCGTATCTTACCCAATGCGCCATTTCGTTCCTGTTTCAATATATCCAAGATTCATCCGTTGACGGATACAAAGAAACGCGTGTTATCCATTATATTGTTATTTTATGATGGTTACGAGGAATAAATATACTATATTACTGAATCTCGAAGAAAGTTATTACTTCTCTCGGTATCTATGAAAAATCGAGTCTCGCGAGTTTACTCTCGAAACAACTCCGTTCTCCATCAAGACGAGCGACGAATAAAGGAAAAGACAGAGAAATGTATCCTCTCTCTCCCTCTTTCTCTGTATGTTTGTGTGCGTGTGTATGAAAGAGAAAGAGAGAGAGAGTCTCGATGAAGCACCGGCAGCCAGCCGGGACGAGCTTTCAAGATTGCAAATGCGAGAGAGCGTAAAGTTAACGCGCAGCAAACAGCTGCGAGCATGAAGTCGCAACGCGCCGGCATGGCAGAAACCGTGAACCGGAACAAAGATCAAAACCAGTGCGAGATCTCTCGCCTCCGGAGATTACTGGCTTCCACGATGTCATAGTTCAAGGAATAGACACTAGCTCGTGCGCATGCGCTCGGAACGTTTTACTTCCTACGCTATTAATTCGAATCCAAGAGTCCTGTGTGTTCCTTTAAACCTCCTAGACAGTCAAGGATTTAGATTTACTACGAGTAAATAGCAACGTGGTTCGTACATGAGTCCTGTTGCGAACACGTGTCGAACACGCACTCTATCGTTCGCTCTAACACCTCCCTACGTTCCAAACCATGCCATGTACCTGCTACGTTCGTCAGCAATCTGCTTTCTAAATTGTCTGTTCTCGTTGTTGCCTACACTCCTTCGTTCATCAAACCGACGAGTCGAAAACAATGCTTATCCGAGCACTATCATATATTACTGTCATATGTATCATAAATTACTGTAAAAAGAAATAGTTTCTTGTACGTTAATTTGAAAACAAAAAAAAACAGAACAAAAGAAACGAAGAAAGAAATTGGTCGTTTCTTTGTAATCGTTTAAAGAAATATCTATGCTTTGAAAACTTTGAACAAAATTTCGATGAGGAAATTGTTTATAACGAATCGTCAAACAATTGTTATTTTTGAAACGTTGAGGGGATAACAAAAATATTCTTCCTTGGAAGTGTTAATTTTGAGAGCAAAGAAATTCGATGCAAAAGTCATATTTATACGAAATTGCCTACAACAAATTGTTTAATAACTGTTGGGAAATAATATGTCGGAAATATTGAGGAGAATTAATTATAACTTAAAATCGTGTTTTTCTTTCAAATCTCTACGAGAATTAGTTTCAGGGATATTCTCATCTAAATACCAGAAGCTTATATTGACCTACCGACCTACATAATGTCTTTTGAAATCAATGACACAGTGACCTATATAAATTCCAGGAAACGCACGTGCTCGACCAGTTGACTGACGTAGTAAATACTTTTTTCGTTGCTAGTACCACGCTTGCTACAAGAGAGATACGTATGTACGTATCAACTAATTATGAATGACAATATTTCGAAAACGATATTGTCGGTACCAACATCGTAGAGGCATGAAACGAATATCATTTAAAAAAGAGAAATTATATCTTTTTATCGACATAATTTGACACTATCGATATAATAAAATCGATTTCCTTGATATATTGAAAATGCATATTTCATATATTCATTCGCGGCTACTGACGTATTTCAATTTTATAGGATTCCAATAATTCTTTTTATAATATTATAATGTCTTTATAAAATTATAAAATTAAAATTTGTAATATATCTTTGAATGTTTCTCTCTCTCTCTCTCTCTCTCTCTCTCTCTCTCTCTCTCTCTCTCTCTCTCTCTCTCTCTTCTTTTCCTTTTTTTTTTCTAGTTGAAGTTTCATTAGCAATAAAAGCTTAGTACGGTAGTCGTATACACGTAGAAAAGCTCGAAAGCGTGTTCCCGTTGATCACAAAATTTTCTCTGCATAGCAAGCAAGGCTTGCGAAACAGCGAGAGTGAAAGAGATAACAGCTGGTACCTTTTTGCGACAAGAAATCCTGGCGCAACTGCTGCAGCAATACAAGCTATGCTGGTAGCACCGGCAAACGGTTTGTCCAGAGAGTCGAACAAACGTACGCTAACGACAAATACCGAGGTGCGTTGAATAATTTTAACGGATGGATGGTCGGCTTCCGGGAATCACATATTTTAACGAGTCAGCATGGGCCATCACGTTACAACGTCCTTTTCATGGACGGTACTCGCGACCGAATAAACGTCTGAAATTTGCCATGGTATAGTTATAGTAACACAAGGTAGTCGTATTGTTAGGTCGTCACGCGTGAAAAATCGTCGTTGGAAATTTCAAAGGGATGCGATGCGGGCCAGAACTGACAAAGGCTATCTCGCAAAGCTTTTCAGAACTTAATAACGTGTTTTTCTTTTTCTCTCTCTCTCTTTTTTTTTAGTATTTTTTGTTTTGTTTTGTTCCGTTTCGTTCGATTCGCGAACGAATCGCGAACGTTTTTGCAATTTTTCAGAGCAACACGAAATTCGATAGAAACGAAAAGGACGCTCGAATGAGATCAGTTTTCACTGGTTCGTCCAAATTTTTGAACGTGTCGCTACAATACGAATGTACATCGAACGCGAATTATTAAAAAATTTTCATCAGCGTAGAAATAACAGGACGTTGGCTTTTTGGGACGAAGAGTAGTGTACGGTTTTACGATCGCGAGTATGGGGTTGAAGAAAAGCGGTGGATTTAAAAACTCGGTCGCACGGCAGTTAGTCGGTCGATTTAATAAAACTCTCGCAGTATGTGGAGTGGTATCTGGTTAGACAGAGTGTGGAAGGGGATAGTGGGAGAAGGGAATTACCGTCCTGACGAAGTGACCATTAATAACACGAAATGGCCGAAACGGCGCTTCATTATTTTTCTTTTCTCTTCGTTGTGTAGCATCTCTTTGCACGTATATACATACGTAGATGTATGCATATATTATATATATATATATATATATATATATATATATATATATGCGTAAAAAGATAAACGAAAAAATGAAAATGAAACGAAGAGGTCGTTCTCTCGACGATCGCATTGTATTCGTGACGATGAAGTTACGGTTTTTCGTTCGTTCGTTCGTCGAAAAATTTCGTAGCTGAGTTATGCTGTTAAGGGAGAAGTTGAAACGATGCCAGTTATTTCGAAATCAAACGAGAAAGGAGCAACAGGTAAAATACTGATGTAGCTGAATACTGCTCGCGAAAGCGAACAGTAATATCCGTATTGAGTTGCATTAAGCTCGTGAGAAACAATAAACTTCAACGTTACGCCGTTGGTTTATCCTTTCGAGAAAGTCAACCGAGCTTTGAAATACTTTTAAATTTCTCCTCTCGCGTGGACGATCGAGAACGGCCAGAACGAGAGTTTCGAAACAAAGTGAGAGAACGGCGGAGAGAGAGAGAGAGAGAGAGAGAGAGAGAGGGATGGGAAACGAAGAGTACGAAGCAGGATCGTGGAGAACGAGAGCTGTGAATCTCGGAAAACTGAAAATTAATTTCACGTTATCCGCATGAGCTGGCGCAGCTTGGAAGTGGAAGGATCGACTCGCCGGGGCGAACTACGTGACAGGTTCGAAACTAGTTCCGCGACTGCTCTCTGTCTCGGCTACTACTGCGAGTCCTGCATTATCGTAGAATTCGAGATTTCCCATTTAACTTTCCTTTAATTATTATTATGAAGCGCTACGGCGCATGGCGAACGAAGAGAGAGAGAGAGAGATAGAGAGAGAGAGAGAGAGAGAGATGAGAGAGAGAGGGATGAGAAAGAGGGAAGAAGAGGGAATGAGAGGGCGAGACGGTGCCGTTATCACGCTACGCTCGTTACGCCGCTTTTCGTCGGAGCGTGAGCTTAAATTTCATCGTCGGCAAAAACTAACAGAATTACGAGCCACTTCGGCTACATCGACCGGAAGTGCTGCTTAATTTATGCGTATCGTTTTAAATTACTCGCAGGTACAATCCCTTTACTCTTCATCCCCTGTCCCCTTCTCAACCCCCATCTCGCATCCCGATCTCGCAGCACCTAGCATACAAATAAAACGTTTCAAGGACGTAACATCGTTTTACACGACCGGTCGGTTCGTCCCCGTATTCGCGATTAAATTTGTACCACACGCGGATAGAGCGTTTCAATCTCATGGAATTGCGGGCATCGTAAAGCGTTCTACGTAACGCGTTCGATGCGGTCTATTTTCTCGGTTCCCCGAGCTGTCGGGGGTAATGAAATTGTAATAAAAATGGTGAGAACCGAGCGTGTACGGAGTACGCGAAAACTATGTATAAAACAGTAAAACGTATCGATTCTCTTAGTCGATCTTTTACGACTAACAAAATGCAATTGATGTCTCTATTATCTCGAAACGTATATACAGTACATAGCAGCTATATCTATAAATAAAAGCAAGTTAATATCGATATTTCCATGATATACCTTACCCGAGGAATCGAAAATTCTCGCTGTTGGCGAACGGATACGTCGAATGACCTAAATAAACGGATCGACACAAATCGAACGTGAAAGGCTTTTTGCGAAAGAGATAGAGAAATAGAGAGAGAGAGAGAGAGAGAGAGAAAAAAGAAAAAAAACACAAAACAAAAAACAAAAAACAAAAAAGAGAAAACAAACGGAAAGGAAAGAAAGAAAGAAAGAAAGAAAAAAAAGGAAAAAAAGAAGAAAAACAAAGATAAAAGAAAAAATAGACGAAAGCATTTTGATGAACTACGGACTCGATGACAGAGTTCTATCGTCCGTCGATCCATCAAGTACCGAGTGAGACCGATTCGACGAGCTAACCTCTGCGTTTATGGCCGTCATTCGAGCATAGTTTCGCAACGGAACATTGTCACGAGGTTTCGGCATTTCCAGCGGACATCGTCGCGGTGGCTGCCGGCGCATTGTCCGTTGTTCGGTATCAAAGCCAGACGAGTCGGTTCACGGACCGCGTCAGCTCCAACCACAAAGAGAGAGAGACAGAGAGACAGAGAGAGAGAAGGAGAGAGAAAGAGAGAGAGAGAGAGAGAGAGAGAGAGAGAGAGAGAGCTGGACCAACCTCTGCCGGCGGTTGAACGTAAGCGCCTGGCACACGCTGACGTATGCACTGACGCAGGTAGAACGTGTGTTTCACGGACACGCGCCATTCTCCTCGGCTATATATCGCTACCGCGATGCACGGCTACCGGAATACAACGGCCGGAAAAGGGGGTACAAAGGGATGAGGAAAGTACCAGTATGGGTGACGATGGTGGGGAGGGAGAGGCCGAGGATTACACAGACTCACTCCGCTTCGTTGTGCAGCCGTCAGCGTGTTTCGCAAGCTCTATCCTCAGGACTCTCTCTCTCTCTCTCTCTCTCTCTCTCACTCTTTGTCTTTCACACTATAAGCTCTTTCGAGTCTGTGGCGAGCGCGAAAGTGCCTACGCAGTGATGGAGGACTCGCTCTTTCTCTTTCTCTCTCTCTCTATCTCTATCTCTCTCTGTCTCTCTCGCTCTTTCTCTTTCTCTGTCTATCTCCCTCTGTACCTCTCTCTATCTATCTTTCTCTTTGTTCGTGCCCTTGCTAGGCACATTTGAATCGCAAATCCTCGGTCGTTATTGTTGCACCAGCTAACACTCCGAGACGTACTATGGGATACCGTTAACGTTACTAGTAGAACGAGTCAGCCAGGCTGCCTGCCTGCCTTCCTCCTTGACTGCCTTCTCTACCTGTCTGACTCCAACTAACTCCCATCACTTGCTTGTCTCTCGGATCTCCTCTTACCAAAAAGGCAGAGAGAGAGAGAGAGAAATAGAGAGAGAGAAATAGAGAGAGAAAGAGAGATACATTTATTGTTAGAATGCAACGAGACGAGATAAACTGAATTTCGGTGACTTTTTCGTATTCTCGAGATCGTTTTCTTTTTTTTTTTTTTTCAAACGTTTACTCCCCTCTCCATCTACCGAAAAGATTCCGTCGAAAGTTAATTTTTTTCTTCCTCCGACGTTCTACTTTTCTAATTTCTTTTTTTCAATCACTTTTTCTTCCTTCTTTTTTTCTTCTTCTTTTTTTTTGTTTTTGAAATTTCAAAGCAATAAAAAACGAAAGATAATTATCGCGTTTCGAAAGTGGCGATGATATATATGCACGTCGACTTACACCTAGCGCCATTCGAAATTAACATGTTATAATTAGCACCAGCGATAATAATTCGCGGACCGATTAAAGCCCGATGAATTATGAAAAATTGATTTCGCTACGGCAGCCAAGCGCGCCTAATTTTCGATAATGCTTCCGCTTTGCTCGTTTACGCACGCAAACACAGGAACGTGCATACAGAATCGGACACGCGTGCACGCATACACGCATACACACAGATGCATGAACACACACAAACACAATCGCACAGAGAGATACACATACACTGCATAATATACGATAGTAAATTTTCTCTCTCCTTCTCTCGACGAGAGCTCCCAAAATATAAACCCTCTGCGCTCGAGAGCACTCGAAGCAATGCGTGTAAACGCAACGCATATTGAACACTCATTCCCTTCTTCCTCTCTCTCTTTCTCTCTCTCTCTCTCTCTTTGTTTCTCTCTCTCTTTCTCTCTTTATATTCGCCAATCGAGACACTCCCTCATGTAGACCCACGCATACGCGTGTAAAATGGTACGCACCTGTATTTCAAGCGAGTCCCACGTCGCCACAGTACACCAGCCGGTTACACAGGAACGGTCCTTCATGAGTAACGGTTCGTTTCGCGTGTCCCAGAATATATATGATTTTTAAAATGCACAACTACGAGGTAGTGAACACCCAATTCCTGTAAAGTCTCTATCTCTTTCGCACTTTCTAATTCTCTTTGTTATTTGCTGTTTTTGTTGTTTTATTTCCTATCGATTACTACTTTCGTACATACTGCTTTCTCTCTTTCTTTCTCTTTTTCTCTTTTATCTCGCTCTGTTTGCTCTTCTTTTTGAATCGGTTCTCTCTCTCTCTCTCTCTGTTTCTCTCTCTCTCTGTTTCTCTCTGTCTCTCTGTGTGTGTGTATATGTGTTCTCTCTCATTTTTATCGTTATTGTCCCCCTCCGTAAATCATCCCTTTTATTTATTTTCATAAAATTCGTTATTCGCGAAGGTCAAAAAACAAAAAAGGTTTCGAATATTAATAGAAAATATCTGTCGAACGTTTTACTCTACAAATCCCGGACTGGCTTCGTCCGACACAATGGTGGAATGCAGTGAAGCGTTATCGTCGGCGCGGTTTTAACGGCGGGTACACGCTGCTAGTCGACGGTGGGCTACGTTTTTTCGATGTACGCGCTCGAAACGTTTTTCCAATTTCCACTCTTCCTTTTTCTCTATCTATCTCTTTCTCTCTCTCTCTCTCTCTCTCTCTCTCTCTATGTATCTGTCTCTCTCTTTCTGTATCTATCTCTCTCTCTCTTTCTCTTTCTCGTACTAGCTCGTTTCTGTTCGCTCGACGAGTGCTATCGGACGAATCCGACGAAGTAGAGGCGTCCACGAACCGGTAACACATTGCAGAGAGGAAAAACAGAGCGTTAAGGGATGAAACGTGTGAGAGGGGATACGACACATTGATAGAGATAGAGAGAGATAGAGAGAGAGAGAGAGAGAGTGAGGATCGATGTCCGAAAGATCGTCTACGGGACGAGTACGAACGAAACAAGTTCGAAATTTCCGATGGGACGAAAAGTTTTAGTACGTTGTACGACAACGTTCTCATCGAAGCTTTCGGTTTTGATTGAAACTTCAAAAAGATAAAATTCAATTCGCGCGGAGAGAATTATAATCCTTGCCAAAATCGTTCGACTACTAATCCACTCTTGTCAAAACGAAACGAAAAAAATTCGAAATCCATTTCGAGTAACGAGATGAGAAACTATTTATATGTTTACTCATCGACGAGAATAAAGTCTGTACCGACTGCAGCTTTATTTTCATCGATTTGAAAATCAGTGAATTCGCAGCCTCGATGCTCCTCGCGCGTTGAGGTAATTCCCCTTTCTGCTCTTTTCCCTCCTTTCTCCGAATATGCCAACACTTCCGTTTCTCCGAGTCCTCCGGTTCGTACTACGCTCGGAAGTTCCTATGGAAATACAAAGAAAATCGTCAGAAAAGGAAAATCTCCGGGGAGAAATATGGCAAGCGAAGAGTAAAGGGGTGCGGCGGGGAAGGGTAGAGGAGAAAGAGAGAGTCGAAAGAGCTGGCGAGAGAAACGAAGATATGGAAAGAGGAAAAGAAAGAGAAAGGGAGAGAGAGAGAGAGAGAGACGAAGTAGTCGAGAAAGGGAACGGAGAACGGAATTTGAATAATTCAATCGTGCTAGAGACGGACGTACGTTAAATAAAGTAACGCGGCAAAATGCTGGAATAAAGCCGACGATGGCCTCGGACGGTGGTGGAATCGTTTCCAGTAGCAAGAAGAAGAGAGGAAGTGGTGGTGGAACGTTGCTATCGCTCCGCGCGATCCAATTTTCTCGTTGTTGCTTCGCAGGCCCTTTTCCCCCTTTTCCACCCTGTTCGAAGGGTCGAACAAACCGCTGAAAAATATTGCGCGAACGTCGGTGCTATGGCCTCGTCGATAGAAACTTGCTAAAGAGAGAGAGAGAGAGAGAGAGAAAGAGAGAGAAAATAAAGAAAAAGTGGGGCCATGGAAAAGTTGGGAAATGCGAGATACTTCGATGAGGTAGAGGAGAGATCTTTTCGGCTTGGAAAGCCTCAAAATGTGCAAGAAAGAGTCTCTTGTCGATCGCGAAAAGTATTTATCGCGTGCACGAGGAAAGAATGAAAAGGAAAGATTAGTGAACTGTATTACGTATCTTCGGTTCTCTCGATATATAACTTTCTTGTGTCGATATTTTCGATTTATCGCGTTCACCTGCTGATTCTTGAAACAGAGAGGAAACGGAAGTTCGATGATTTATTTGTTGGTTTATAATTATACGAGAGATAAAGAAGAAGAGAGAGAAGAAGAAAGAGAGTTCTTTTAAGAAGAAAGAGAATGCATTCAAAGGATATCGCATATATATATATATACACACACAAACGACGAACTAGAAAGGAAAGGCTCCTTACAAAAAATCAGAGACACCCTCGCGAGACGCAATCTTCTGGTCGTACCTTTGGGAAAGAAGCACGCTCGTCAACGAGGAGTCAAGCTGATGAGAAAAATACACCGCAAGGGGTACGACAAACGAGATCCGCCCTGAAGCTTCCTTTGGATGTCGCGAGGCAACTCTGAACGTGCATGCATAAGTAAATTCCGGACAAAAAGGGGAAACGAAGGAGAGCTTTCTCCGACGGACCTCGTTTCTTTTTCTTTTTCTTCTTCTTCTTCTTCTTCTCTTCCTTTTTCTTTTTCACTTCTCGGACCACTATGATAAAGTGGATTATATAAAATACAAAAGGAAAATGAATCGATGCTTTCGTCCTTACAAGATATATCTACCTACATAACAGATACATATGTAACAACTACGGACAGTTTTTATCGTTTAATAAACCATTTCCCTTCTTTCGAAACCTTTATCGTTTATCATCGTTTATCTGATATAACGAGTCAAACGAGATTTATAAGAGTTTTATCACACGCTTATACAAAATCCAGTACACGAATGGATGTCATTAAAATCAAGCGATTCTCTCTTTCTATTTCTCTTTCTCTTTCTCTTTCTCTCTTTTACATTGAGCATTATATACAAATCGTAATATCGCAGTTTTGTAGTAAGCAAAAATGTGCTTATCACTTCCGGTCTACTTTCAAACAATATATCGTGAAAGTTGAAAGGAAAATTTGGCCGATTACGTGGAACGCGAGTAGCGAACGTGTTGCGAGTTCGTGCATGCAAAACGAAAAGAGAAACAAATTTCTCCTAGTTATTTGCCCGGCGTAAGTCGAGAAAACGTGTGACTGCAAAAGAGTATATGAGAGAAAGAGAGAAGTGGTATATTAAAGCGAGCCAAATTAATCCCGCGGTGTGACCATGGCAGAAAGAACTGCGAGATGATTATTACTGGAGAGGGCAAAGCAATGTTACAGAATAGGCTACACCGGAGAAAGAAGAAAAAATGAGGGAAAAAAAAGTAAAAAGAAAAGAATTTTGCGTTTGTTATCAAATTGAATGTGGACTTTCCTAGCAGGCAGAGAATTACAAAAATAGGGAGCATATTTGTTTGGCTGATTAATGTGTTCGCTTTCATGCACCAATTTCCAAAGGGTTTCTTTTCGGCGATTGTAAATGCAACCGACATGAAATATACGTCTAACATTTTTGTTCTAACTTTCCTTTTCTCGTAGCATGTTCTCTTTGGAGTACGAACGTCGGAATGAGAGTGTAGTAGTAGATAAATACTTATAAAATTATACCTTCGAATTCATTCGAGAGAGAAGAAAATCCTTCTTTCTAAGTAATCAGTCGATAGCGATAATAATTTGTTGTATTATTTGTAATACATATAATTGAGATTTGATCAAGCTTGTACAGTGCAACAGGTAATATTAATTAATTACGAAGTGCAAAATGAAAGCTATAATCGTACGACATATGTAAACATTATTCACATAAAATGTACATACTGTTAGTGTACCTCAATAAATCGTTCGTCTATAATAATATTCATTATCACATTGTACGCAATGAACCTTTGGTACATCGTATAAAATCTCATCTTAATTGAAATTAAATTCTATAGAGACAGGATAAGGGAAAAGGAAGAAAAAGATGTAAAGAGAGAAAAAAAAAGACGAAGAAAAAGAAGAACAAAGAGAGAGAAAAAACAATGTTTAAACATATTTATTTTCTTTCCCTCGTCGATATTCTTCCCCGATCTTTCATTCAACTCGCGGTGGCGCTTAATTCACAAAGAAATGCCGCATGGCTCTTCGTTAAGCAAACAAAGCTAGCTCCTCCCCGTCGCGTGTTGCATAAGAGCCACGAAAGCCGAACGCACACGGATACGTTAATTCGAAGCGAATTCCATGCTTGCAGTTGCATAGGAAAAAGAAAAAAAGAAAAGAAGAAAGAAAAGAAGAAGAAGAAAAGGGTCTTTGTGTGAGTGCGTGCATGGAAGCGCATACGTGAGATCATGCTATTATTCGAACGGACGAACGACACGCGCGTGAGTTCGAAGCCAGTCAGCGTTAATTACCGTGGAATCGGTCCGAACGGTTGTGAAAGGGAATGATTCATGGCCGGTGAAAAGGGCTTTCGAAGAGAGAGAGAGAGAGAGAGGAGATAGGGAATGGCCGTCATTCGTGTAAATGAGCTCAGTCCACGCTCGCGTTGCTCTTTACGCCAAATTTCTTTTTCTCTTTTCCACTTCTCGCCGAAGCTTCTCGTCGACCTCGATGCACCGCAACCATCGATTACACTAACACGAATGATACCTGGCAAGTTTGCACGCGGCAACGTGTAACCCTTTTATATCAGCCAAACGTGACACTGTTTTTGTTTCAACCAAATTACCGTAAATTCAATCCACGCGTACCGCGATACACGAGAATGGTATTTTGCCATTAGGCCAATAATGTACGATACGATGATTTCGCTGAATTGTTATCCAAGTTCGTTGCATTAAAAAGGAAAAAGGGAAAAAAAGAAAAGAGAAAAAAATAAAGAGGAACAGAGAGAGAGAGAGGAGACCCGATGAATCGTGAGTATGAATAAAATAAATCTCTATCGTCAATGCTTACCCGGTCGTTCTCCGTTTTGACGCTGTTTGAAAAAAAAAAAAAATATTTCGACAGTTTTATATTCAACGATGGACGACGATAGAGATTCAATTTTAGATCGTACCATTCCTTCCCGGTATTTGGCAAATATCAACGTTTATCACCGTTGACGATTAAGTTACCTCGGACAAATTCAGGATTATCAAGAGATTCACGTTGTTCCGCACCGTTATGAAATCGTAATCGAAACGCGATGAAAATTAACCACGTCATTAACGTGCGTTTCACCCGATTGCTACGTCAAACAATACCAATCGCGACTCTTATCGTTATCATCGCCATTACCATTATTAACTGTGCGCATCTACGCTTATCAACGCGCTCTACCCGCCAATATTATTATCCACCGGGAAATATTATCGACCACCATCCGGCAAAATTCCCACGGTCGAGGAGCGTTAAAGGTTGTTGCCATCTATATCGGGTGCGACTAACAAATTCGTTACAAACGGGAAGAAATGAGCGAGATGAGTTGGGTGAAATGTTAAAGATAAAACGAGAGACTGAGATAACGAGGGAAAGAGAGAGACAGAGGTAGAGGTAAAGAGAGAAAGAGATAGAAGATATGTACGTACATTCGTTTGCCGTCGCAAAGTGCGGGCGAGGATACGCGCCGAGGACCGTCCTGAATAAATAACGACTGGGGGTTTTATCTCGCCAGTTACGCGTTCTCTAGTTGCATTAGCGCTTGGCGGATGACAATGTAGCAACAATGAGACCAGTATATCGTGCGTTACCGAGCGGAATGCCTGCCAGTAACAAAATCGTTACCGGTACGAACGAAACCGAAGCTCAAAGGATTTTAATTCAAACAATACGATTTGTTCCTGCTTCTCGATGATGATGATGATAATAATAATAAAGAAATTTCTTTTCCCCACTTCGAAAGAATTATTTTAATCGAGCCGAATGAAATGAAAAAGATAATTATAGAAACAATCTCTCCGGAACGAACTTTTTCCGGGGAAACTAACGACAATCGTGCTCTGGTCGAGTCCCTAACGACATATTCGTTCGAAGGGACATGGGATACGTGGTAAAGGCAGAACTCCCTTCTATCGCGTATTTCCATTCGAAAATTTCGTAACGGGTGACGGCAGTTCTCTGACGTCCCTCTGCAACCTACAAACGTCTCTTTCTCTCTTTAGTTTGTCCTCTCTTTTCGTGGTAGCCGAGCGAGAATGAATGGCACCGTAGTGGGTATGGCAGTTAATGGTCAGCCTATGGTTACGGCGTTTCTAGTTGGCCCTAACAGGTGGCAGTACAATTAAACCGCGTTACGGTTATGTCAGAGGGGGTGGCGAGGGATCGAAGGAGGGGAAAGGGGTTGGGGGTTGTTGTAGATCGGTGGAAAGGGTAAAGTTGACGTTATGTTCGGTTCACCGTTATGTTTGCACTCGTTGCTGCGTTACGAGCTAGTCTCGCGTGCACGTATGTTGTATCTACATACTAGTTACCAGCTACGTATGCACGTTCCTCTTTCGTAAAGTTAACGTTGGTTCGTTGTGAAACGCGAGGGAGAAAGGGCTACAAAAACAATTACTTTTAACCCTGCAAAATCGAGGTGTTGTAAGCGATTAAACATTTTTCATCTGGTTCAGCTTGCTCCTTGAATTTCACCGAACGATTAATAGAACGTTGAAAAAGAATTAACAGAAAGGAATGGTGATTGTTTCGTCGAATGAAAAAATTAATTCTCGAAAAGAAGAAAAACAAGATAAAAGAAAAAAGAAAGGGAAAGGGAAAGGAAAAAACAAGAAAATGTTCAAAGGCTCCTTCGAATTTTGATATTAAAATCCGCACGAGACTTTTCCCGTTAGCTAATATTATACTTTCTCGTGTAAACATTAATATCTCGTCGCGAACGATTTAGGAAAGATTGAATGTAATTTGTCGGACCGATCGCTCGATCGATCGATCAATGGATCGATCCATCGATCGATCGACCGGTCCGACAGGAGTATTCGACGAATCGTGTAATTCGTTCTAATTAGCGCAAGATGTAAGACCGAAAATAGTCTAGTATCGTGGATCCATGAATCATGTTTAACGAGGAACAGTCTGCGTGCAACGAGACGAAATTAATCATCTGCACGAGAGTACGAAGAGACGAGCGGAGAGACGAACGGACGAACGACAAACGCTTTGGAAGGCGAAATCGTTTCGCGTCTCTGCACATCCATTCTGATTGTCTCGCTGTTTCGAAACGTTGCTCGTCGGTACTCGAACTGTCGTGGAACTCTTGCCAAACTGTCAATCTCTCTTCAGGAAACCGAATTACCGTGCATGCTCAGCGGTCAAGCGGTGCCAACGCGAAACTCTACTAAAAGTCCATCTCGCATTACTGGCGAAGCATAAAAGATAGTAACTTGGCAGACAGCTTGAAGCCCGTGAATACTGCATCGGCGCGTTAAGAACTGTCTTCCCACGTGACGCGGCAAAACTTTTCTCCTCGCGATTGTCACGCATATATAGGTAGACCCTCCACCCTCGCTCCTGCCCTTCGCCCTTATCCCGTCTCACCTATAAACGCGTACACGCTCGCGTACAACTAACCGTGAATTCCGACGAAAATAAGTCGACGTCTTTCGGTTCTCTCAGCTTTTTCGATATATGCGTCTGCTCATCGAAAATTGAAAGCTATCCGTTTGAAACGACGGAACGGAATAGAGAATTTCGATGGAACATTCGAATCGTTGGAGCGATCGAATTCGACAAGTTTGTTGCAACGTCGAAAGCAATGGGGCTGTTGGTACGCCTGCGTTGCGTCTCGGTCTTTCAGAAATATACACGCTGTTTCAGAATTATCCAATAACCGCTAGAAACGTTCTAGAAACGGTTTAAAGCGTTCTCTTGGCAAACTGCGAGTTGCTCGTTACCCGAACTCACCGTGAAACGTTTAAACGCCGAATTAGTCTCCATTGAAGGGACCCATCTTGCATTCCGCTTGCTCGCGCTCTATCAAGATCCTTCGATTTCCATTGCGGAGGATTCGAACTACGTCAGCGACCTTCGTTGAACTTATTCGAAAGTGCCTTGGGCAATGCGGCCACGAGGTGGAAACTCAGAGAGAACGGTGAAACTGATTATATCAAGTGGAGGCATTATATACTTCGAACGTTATGTCTATGTATCCGTCGTATTCTTTCGAATTAAAGGACAATGAAACGGAGAAAATGGAGCCAATGGGAACGCGTTCGTCTTTCCTTTCCCTTGGCGACGTCGTTTCTTCCAACTACTACCTTTCGCGAGATCTTCCAATTAAATTGCAAATTAAATCGCATATTTTATTCGACCGCTCCTACAGAAATTCCACGTTCCGCGGAGGGAAAACGAAAAGAAGGAGAAGGAGAAGCGGAAGAAGAAGAAAAAGAAAAAAGAAATAATAAAATGTGGAAAAAGATGAAAGTCGTGTTCGGATCGTGGTCACGGTAAAAATTAAGTTTGTCGTTTCAACCAAGCGTTCCATCTTTTTTCCACCTTTTACCTTTCTTTTTCTTTCCCCTCCTCTCTCTCTCTCTCCTTCTATCTCCGCGATCATTCCAATCGTTTCCCCGTTCCTCATTTTACCACAGAGTTACGCTTCTCGATAATCTCCTCTATGATTCCGACGAACTCCGATGAGTCGAGGACAAATCAAATTTTCCCTCTCAACGCGGTAACTACGCGATATATACGAAAAACGAGGACGTCGTAACAGCCTCGATGTCCGGTCGACTGATTCCTTTGCTCGATTCGAACCTCTTCCTCTTCCTCCTTCTTCTTTTTATCTCTCTCTCTCTCTCTCTCTCTATCTCTCTCCCTCTGCCTCTTTCTCTTTTTCTATTTTCTCCGTTCATTCGCCAATATTTTCTTCGTTCGTTCCTCTTCATTCGTCTTTTTTTCATTTCTCTCAACGATTTTTCCCTATCGAGACTCGGTGGTTTTTATTCATTATTTTGCACGAGCAACCTTCTCCCCCGTACCACCCCCATTACCACTACCATCCCAAGGAATCTTCTTCGTGATCGAAATGTCCTGAAAAACCGAAGATCTTACGCTAGACCGTTTCCTGATTTTCTCAAATACCGTCGATTCTCTTTTTCCTTTTCCGATATTTCCCACGTTATAGTTGACCAAAGTTTCCGATAACGCAGGTAACATTTTCTATATCAGTAACGACCATTGCTATTGAAAATATCATTTTCAATAATTCTAATCGACCGATCGATCGATTGTTGCAAAACAATAAATCCGAATATTAAAGGCCGATCGAAAATATTTTCATAACGAGATACAACGAGAAGTGTCTCGAAATATTTCGATCGATGAAAATGTATCAGGAAATAAAAAATGAATTTTCCAAGTTGGTCCTATCCTTCCTTTATGGAACGTTCGCCGTAATCAAGATGGAGAATCTTGAAAAGCGAGAAAAGAAATGAACGACGAACGATTCTTCCTCGTCGTTTCATTTAAACTCCGTCTTGAATTCCCTTACATGAATTTTCTTTACCAAACTGGAACAATAATTCTCAGTACGTCGGTATGAGTCAGGACGATTGTGGATGGTGTAACAGAGAGAAAGAGGAGAAAGAGGAGAAAGAGGAATCCGGCAAAGCCATTTTGTGGAGGACATCCGGACAGAAGTCTTCTTTGCGGTAGAAGAAACGGGAAAAAGTTTTCGCTATCGAGCGACAAAAAACGGTGGCAAAGAAGAGAGGTGGAAGAAGAAGTGAGATAGGAGGAGGAGGAGGAGGAGGAGGAGGAAGTGGATGGCAGATATGTCCAAGAGGTGTCCGCCATGCCGAAACTTTCTGGGACATCCGGTTAGCAGAGAGGATGATTCTGCGGTGCGAAGCTTCCTTCCTCATCTCTCTGTCTCTCTCTCTCTCTCTCAGTCTTTTTCTATCTTTCCTCCGTCTATTCTCATATCGTTCGTTTTGGATCGAGCCGGATTTATCCGTCCTACGAATTTTTCGCGTCTAACGGTATAAACCGTGCAGGAGCACGAGATGATATCTATGTGGATACGTAGAGAAGCGAAAGCTACCGTGCAGACTACTCGAAAGAAAACTTTCACGTTGGTAAAAGTTTCGCGTTGTAAATACGGTTGCAACGAGAGACGTTGCCCGTTTTAACTCAATATTTAAGAGATGTTTGCTTCGCCGACCAACGAAAGAGAAGATCGACTCGGCGTCTCTTCTTTTTCTTCTGGACATTTCTAGTATAGAAAGAAGAAGATGAAGGAGAAGAAAATAATTTTTAAAGAAATAAGAAAAAAGAAAAGAAAACTAAGAAAAGTAGGCAAAGTGAGAAATCAGTTCCTTTGTAAATTCCATATACTTTGCTCTTACTTCGTTCATCTCCTATCCCTCCCTCCTCCTCTCTTTCACATTCGTCTTGAATAAGCAGCACCATATGCGAGTTACGTACGATTTAATTAGTATTACTTGGTATACGTTACGTAATTAGTCGAAGCTACTTGTCATCGGATTTCGATTAATCCTTCCCAATACAAATATCTACACCGATATATAATTAACTGTACCAAGTTATTCGAGATAAATAAAGAAACTAATGTTGGTAATAATTTCGCTAATCGTGATACTAATCGATCGTTGACTTTACTACCATCGTTTCGTTTCCATCAGGTAGTTTATATTATCGTTCACTAGCCACGCCTATTCAGCATCGTAGAGCTGAACTAACAGCTAAACACGGTAGAACAAACAAACCCAGTGCACGCGCAGCATAGAAGATATCGATGAACAAACAACGATAGCGATCGCTCTCAAATTTGTTTTAGTAAGCAATAATTTGCAAATATTATCGGATATAATAAATAATTATACGTAATAATGAGATGTCAATGTGTTCGTTACGACGTCAAGATCGTTTTTGTTTTCTTTTTCTTTATCTTCTTTTTCGGAAAATCGAATCGATTTGTCGTTTACTCAATGAAATAGATAAGATTCCATGGGGTGGAAGCACGTACCGGGCTGATCCCAAGACTTAGTTCTTACAATTAAATACAAGAGAGGAAAAGATAGAAACCGATAGAAACTTGGAGATAAAAAGAGAAAAAAAGAAACAAGAATAAAGAAGAGACTACGACTGACTCGTATAAGAGAAAGAGGGGTTAACATATAAAGTTTGTACCGACTCGGTGATGTTGGAGGAAGAAAACGGAAGAGGAGGAGTGAGGTTAAATCGTCTTGTCGAAGAACACGGTGCTTCGAGTAGAAAGAGGAAGGGGGAGGTTAGCAATCTCTTCTGGCGAAGCTACGGAAACGGGAGAAGGACGTGGACAGGAGGATTTAAGCTCGCGGGCAAATCCTGAATATCCGAATAGTGGAATAGAAAGCGGTCCATCGGTATTTCCGTTTTCGTGTACTTTCCGTAAAGGCGTACGGCCAAGGAGAAAAAGAGTATCTTTCAAGAGCAACGAAGATAGCACAGCTGTTCCGATTTCCTGTACGGTACGATAATGTAAACGGAAGACTGGATGGTCCAGCTACTGGATATATGCGTGTGTATGTCTCAATAAAAAAAAAGAAGCGTCAGGATTATCATAAAATTCACTAATTTTTTTTTTCGACAAACAACATGTTCGGCTTAATACTGACAGTGAACAAAAACGATACGTATTTCGAACATTCAATAAAATGAAAGTTCATTTCAATCAGAAATCGCGAAACGCATTATCTCGGAAACTATCGATTCGATATTAAAAAAAAAAAAAGAAAAAAGAAAAATTGCACCATTGTAAAGAGAATAAAAAGATCTTTTTAATGGATGCCACTTAATCCTCTCGACTGTGCCATTTAAAATTTTTCAGAGGATCGTCAAACCTTCCCCCTCAAGGGCTCAGCTCAAAGTGCGTGAATTTATGATAAGGATCCGTTCCCCTCGAAAAGAAAATTGATCCGTCCTAACGTTTTTCGAAAAGGATCATTAGATTTTATAATAATGGATGGTGAATGGATCGAAGCAAATGTATGGGAAAAATAAGAAAAAATAAATTGATAAATCGAATATTTTCGCTGATGATCGCAACGCTTGGTGATTATGTCAATATTATTTACAATACTTCCTTATCGTTGTTACCATGACTGCAATCCCGAGATAATGTCGTTTTTCTTTTCTTCTTCTTCTTCTTTTCTTTTTTTTTCTTTTCTTTTCTTTTCGAATAAAATGCCGACGTGATTTATAAAAAAGAAGTGGTTCGATAGTCAAGGCGCGTTAAGCGAATATGTATCTTACGAGAAAAGTTTACACCGAGAAAAGGAGAGCCGTTGAGGTTGTATTCGATACCTTCTCTTAGAAATCCATCGTCCGCGTATCGCAAGAAACATCCGGGTGATCTATGCCAACGTTATGAGCCCTTTCGACGACGCTCCTCCTTTCTCATCGTTCTACTACCGAAGAAGAGAACTTATCTACCCTTCCGTGAAGGATTCGCCAAGAGATATCCTATTTATACGCGTGGAAAAATATTTATGAGAATACGCGATACGCGAGTTGTACGAGGTTGTACGTATCCCGTAACTAAAGTGAATATTTGCGAATATTTGCGTGCACTCACTCTTTGTTCCCTTTGTTGAGGGAGTGGCAGCGTTTGTTTGCTTCGCGAGAAGCTCCATGTTATGCTTCTTCCTTGCAATCGAGCTTGAGATGGTTAAAAAGGGGAGGTAAGAGAGAAAGAGAGAGAGGAGATGAAAATAGATAGAACGAGAGAGAGAGAGAGAGAGAGAAGGTACGATCATCCGAGTGACGTGCACGATCGATCTT
Organism: Vespula vulgaris; assembly: GCF_905475345.1. Taxonomy (NCBI): domain Eukaryota; kingdom Metazoa; phylum Arthropoda; class Insecta; order Hymenoptera; family Vespidae; genus Vespula; species Vespula vulgaris. The sequence continues at coordinate 2,118,709 of NC_066588.1, forward strand.
GAGGACAATAATAGAATATACTAAAGTAACACGACGTCGCGATAGATCTAACAGACAGAATGAGCTCACGCGAGCTCCTTCCTTTATAAATTAAATGTACACCTTCGAACGAAAATAGATAGATACAACGTTTATATATATATTTTATGACGAGGACCGATCTATCGATCGAAATTACGCCGACCTTCGAAGTTCCTTCGAAAATATAAATTAACAATTATTTTCATCAACGTTATTAGCCTTAAGAATCTTCCTTAAAGATTACCTCGGCGACAAGTTAAAGCTTTTTCGCTTGTAATTCCTTCCGTGGAAAATCAAAAGCTAAAAAGTTTGCACCGGGAAAGTTTTTTTTTTTTATCGAACAAGATAATTAACGAAGCTCTCGTAGACGAAGTATTATAATTAATAAGGGTTATAATTAATAATTGCCATCAAAAAAAAAAAGAAAAAGAAGAGAAAAAATGAAAGAAAAGAAAAAGGATATATCATAACCTCTTCGTCGACGAACGACTGTTTAAACTATTATCGAAAAAACGAAAACGCGTATACGTATTTCTCTCTTTCTCTCTCTCTCTCTCTCTGTCTCTCTCTCTCTCTTTCTCGAAACTTGCACTCGTTCGATGTCGATGACGTATAAGGGATCAAAAAGAAAACAAGAAAAAAAGGAGGAAGAAGAAGAACGAAAGATTAGAAAAGAGGATAAACGCGTCGAAGAGCGAACGTCGGTGAGTGTATTTAAAAGTCCTATGGAAAAGTTGGCGCACCAAGCTTCCGTGCAATCTCGATTAGAAATGAGGTAAGAGGGGTGGGTGGAGTGGGTCGTTGGTAGGAAGGACGCGCAGCGTGTATATGCGGACACCTTGTATACACGGGACGGAAACGCGCGGTGCAATCACGAAAGTGCGGAATATTTATGAAAAATATTCAAAAGCAGAAGCGGCGGAATGAATAATTCCCGGGAGTGGAAGTGGAAGTAACCGAGCAACAGTAGCAACTGCGCCAGCATCGTGGTTGCATTTCTTCCTTTCTCGCGAACGTTTTCGATGCAAGGATATCAGCTCGCACCGCGTGCACACAAATATGCATGAATTTCAATGTATTAGCGCTACGTAGAAGAAAACGAAACGTCGTTAGTTCTCTTACTTTATCTCTCTCTCTCTTTCTATCTTTTTTCTTCTTTTTCTTCGTCATCTTTATCGACTCTCTTTTCTCCTCTTTAATTTATACCTTTTACTTCGTATCCCTTGTAAATGTGAACGAAGAAAGAATGTACATACCTACGTACAGTTAAATATGTATAGGTACATTACGTAAAGTTGAATATTTTAAAGACAATGAAAACAAAATAAAATTGGCGTTAAACTATTTTAATTCGATGAAGGTATTACGACACTCCGTTATTACGACACTTCGTTAACGTCTTGCACGTCGAGTTAATTGGATAGCCGACATAGCGGAATTGCTACCTCGTTTTAAACACGATCTAGCCGCGAATCGTTGTACGTGTTCGCCGATGCCATTCCGTATAATCGAACGATCGAATGGTCCAATGTCGTAACGTCCTTCCGACCACGGTACGATAAGCGATGCCCACATAATGAGCACTTGTTGCTAACAGCTCGATCGATGTAGTCGATTTAATTCTTCCCCCTCTTCTCTTTCCTTTTTTCTGTTTTTTTTTTTTTCGTTTCCGTCTTTTTATTCCTTTCCTTTTTCCTGCTCTTCGATGCGCCATTCGTCGTATTTATTTTTAATATCTTCTAGCGATCAAATTAGCTGTAATTGACTGTCGGACTTACGCTCGAATAAATTTCTCTCTCGGCCGTCACGTTTCTTTTTTCTTTTTTCTTTCTTTTCTTTCTTTTTATTTGTCTTCTTCTATTTTCCATCGCGCTGAACGTCGTTCGTAGTTTTATCTAAATCTGAATAAAGGATTCGCATACGTCATATATCGATTTAGGCGTAAACGTGTGCATATGCATGTGTACGTGTACGCATAAGCGTAAGCTCGGATAAAACATCCGAATGGATGCAATAAAACGGATGCAACAAGGGGAACTTCATCGGCAAGATAATATTTTCGGATTATAAACCGAATTAAAAATTATATTTGAATTATATCTTGAATACAATATCGAGGGATTTCTGTCGTAGGTATACGCGAATTAAAAATCTACGATACCTTAAATACTCTTGACGTAACTTAAATGTTGAAAATAAAAATGTATGTTGCAATAAACATCGTGCGATTCGCATAAAAAGTAATAGACGTATATCTAGATATATATTCGCACGATAAAACCTTGACGAGCGACAATATTTCGTGTCAGGTGACGATTGCACGTCGATTTTATCGATTCTCGTTGGTTTATGACAAATCGCTCAGGAAACAAAAAGAAAGCATTTTTATAGCGACGTTTCTGTTTTTCTTTTTTTTCTTTTTTCTTTCCTTTTTTATTTTTGGTTGTCGTTTACGATCTTTGTATAGTTTACACGAGAGAACGTACGTGTACACGACGAATTTTCAAAGTTTTCGTTAGCAGCATCGTTCGTTGTAACTTCAAGTAGTAAGGTCCGTGGATGGGGCAGACACTGTAAGCGGTTAGACCTAATATATTTTCCAAGCACCGTAAGTAGTTAAATGTACGTTTACTCGGCCAATTAATCATCCCGATCCTTTACACGAATTTGTACGTCGCGAAAATTCATTTTTTGTTCTTTTTTTTCCAGACTAATTCGATAGTTCCTTTTGTTTAAAAAAAAAAAGAGAGAGAGAGAGAAAAGAAGAAATAAATGGAAAACGAAGAAAAGTTGAACGACCTGTTTAAGCCTATTCTCGTAGACGAGTCTTTTTTAAACGCTCTACTCTTTTCTCATTCCGTTATCTGCGTACAAGCGATTGGACGAACAACAATGGCAGACAGGAAAGCAGGAAGGTTGGTAGACAGCAACATCGGCTAAAACGTACTTCCTCTATCTTACTTTCTCTGTCTTTCTGTTTCTCTCTCTCATTCTTTCTTTTTCGCTGTTACTAGACCGAGGGGTCCGACATTTTTGCCTTTTGGCCGAGTTCCCGGCGTGCTTTCATGGTTATTGTTCTCTCTGTTTTTCTCATTCTGTCGAGGCTGGGCTATTATCATCCTTACCTTCGTTCGTTCGTCGTTCTTCCTTCCTACATAGTCGTAGCAGGTGCTACGATACCGGTATACTTGTATATTCCTACTACTATACTTTGCATTTCTATCTACGTACATAAGTAAACGTGTATTTGTATGTGTGTACGTGTCCGTGTAGTTGTGGCGCGTGGCACAGATTCTAAGCTGTCACCTAACAGCAGTTGTAAAGAGGAAGAAAGAGAGAGAGAGAGAGAGAGAGAGAGAGAGAGAAATAAAGAAAGAAAGAAAGAAAGAGACAGAGAGAGAAGGAGAAGACTCGGGATATCCCGAGGGCTTCGCGCTTTTAATCTGCCCGGAAAAAAAATCACGATGCCTTTTTGCACGTCCATCAGCGAACGACCTTTTTTCCCCAGCCGTGAGCCCTCTGCCTCGGTGTTTCTACTTTCTCATCCATTCCTTTCTTCCGGTTACTTCTCTCTCTTTTTCTCTTTCGCTTCCTCTTTCTCTCTCTCTCTCTCTCTGTCTCTCTCGCTCGCTCTCTCTTTCTCTCTCTTTCTCTAACACTTTCGAAAAGCTGGACTCGCAACGACAACGAGCCACGAGTTTCAGGACTCTTCTCTCGCGATTATTGTCACTCGACGAAAACAAGATGGGAAACAACGTCTCGTTGTTCCTTCCATCTTTCTCCCTCTGGCACACTACCTTTTGAATATGCATGAGTATGTAACCTGTAAAGTATGACGGCAGGATCCCTTAATACGGTTGGAATTAGCGCTCCTAAGAACGATAACAAAAGATCGTTTTAATGCGCTTTGTAACGTTGTCCCGTGATACACCGTTTTGAAAACGATCACTCCCGTGAGTGTTTCAATAGACACCGAAAGGAAAGACGGATGGATTTGTTACGAACGGTGTTAGCTGATTTTATTTAAAAAAATTTCATATCTCATGTTACAACGCGAAAGTATTTCGAAATATTCAGTTTTATTTCTATCGTGAGATCGGGATTGATTTTTAGAAAGACGGAAGAAAAAAGATACCGGTAGGAGCAAAGAAAGAGGTCCTTGTCGACTCTCGTTTTCTTAGAAAAGACGAAGGATATTATCAGACGATTTCCACGAGGATGAAAGCCAAGGAGCTTTCGAACTGAACTCCCTCCTTACTTTCTCGCAGACTCCATAAACGTCTGGAGATACTAGAGGAATCTGGGTTAAGCAGCCGTCAGTAGGAATTTACGACGATAATATCAGTGAAAAATTGCATTTTATTGAGGCACACCTTTACGCCCACGTCCCATCCTATTATTCTTTATCGATCGCAAACCGATTTCAATTGAATCGAACGAATGAAGATGGGAAACATTATTCTCTTGTAATCAATGGCTTTTGTATCATCGCCATCATTGACGATTAAATAACACCTTGGAACTATATCAAAAGAGAATCAGAATATCTCTCGGAAGATAGGAATCGATCGATGAAATTGGTAAAAGGAGAAAAAGAAGATGAAGAAGAAGAAGAAGAAGAAGAAGAAGATAAAAAGGGAAAAAAGATCATCGAACGATTCACTACGTAACGCTACGTGGTACGCTATGGGAAATAGTAAACAGGAATATCAAGGAAACCCGATGAGCATCGATCAGCCTGAAAGTTATCGGCGAAACGTGACGGCCTTTAAAATGAGGGCCGATCGTAAGATGAAACGACGATAAACGTAGAAGAGAAAAGACATTGGGAAGGCGTTCCTCCGTTGACGTCGTCAAAGCCAAAGCTATCCTTCATAAATTTTCGAAGGCGAATAGTTTTCTTCTTGGAATCGTAAATCAAAGTTTTATCTTCGGTATAATTGCCCTAGGTAAGATGATCATCCTTCAAAATTCTCCCCTAAGATATTAACAATCCTACGCTGAAGGGGATCATTCGCCGTAGTTTAATACTGGAATCCAGGCAATACTGGATCGTAGCGTAGTTTGCGAAAAAGTATTGCAAAAAAGAAACGGGATGATATTAAGGAACTGAGCTATATAGAAGCGGAGGAGTACTTTCGTGGAGGAAGATGCGAAGAGCACGATAGTCAAATTACCATAATGCGATTAGAGTAAGGTGAAGTAGAACGAATGTGCATACAATCGGCAGTCGGAAGAGCGTACGTAAGAGGGAAAGAGAGAGAAGATAGAAAGAGAAGGGAAGAGAGAAAGAGAGAGGGATGGAAGAGCAAGGTGCAATAAAGTATCCCACTCTCAACGTAAAGAACTGCCGTAAAATGCACAGAGTGCTTCGCGCGTAACGACGTACGAGTTTACCCTCTCCCTTCTACTTACCCCTCGCTTGCCTGCCTCACTGCCTTTCTCTCTCTCTCTCTCTCTCTCTCTCTCTCTTTCTCTCTGTCAGACTTTTCGCGGATAACTTCGATCCTCGAATAAAGTGCTTCACCGATTGTGGGATTCCAGTGAATTAAAAGTGCTCCCTGATCGTCGACGAATGGCCTCGAAGTTTTCTTCCTTCTCTCTCCCCCTCTCTCTCTCTCTCTCTCTCTCTTTCTCATTCTCTTTTTTTTCTCCCTTCCGCTCTTCTTATCGCCACGAGATCGTCTCTCGACTTTTGCATTCAAAGAACTTTTTATTCTAATTGCTCCCTTGTTTTCCTACCCGCCGTTCTTTCTTTCTTTATCCATCGAAAGCCGATTGCAAGTACTTTCGAACGATCCGTTGTGAAAAGGCATTAAGTCGTAGATCGAAAACCACATTAAAATACCACAATTAGATAAGACGAAATAATCCCAGTGTTGATTAATATTTTCGATATATCTTTCGTATATCGAATGAACGTATATCTCTATATTAAAACGATCATTTCGGATATTTTGGAGTAAGGAATAAATTTATTTATCTACTCGGAGGCGTATCCCACAGAAAGATTTCTCTCGCATTCACGCGATCCTCCGAGACTAGGATGGGCGAACGTTGTTCGTGAAGGGATGAAGAGAGAGAGAGAGAGAGAAAGAGAAGGGTGGAGGGTGAAATAGATAGAGAGAGACATCTCGCGGGTCGAATGCATTATCCTCTAATTGCCGCGGCACAATTAGTCGGATATGTAACCCTTGGGAACGTACTGTATCGTGCTTCTTATTACTCCGTGAGTGATGATGCCGTTACGAGGAAAAACGGCTACTCGATTCGCTACGCTCGCTACTATCTTCTTCGGTCATTTTCGCGAGTTTTGTAATCTTTTTTTTTGTCTCTTCCATATCGATACGCAATATATCGTAAAAGAAAAATAATAGAAAAGAGATAACAAGGGGATGAGAATCGGAGGAAAAAATAGACCAGAAGTCTATATATCCTTCTATCTTGTTTCTTTCTCTCTAACGTCCGACGAGTAATTAAAATTTTTACAAAAACTACAGAGACTGAGAGAGAAAGACAGAGAGAGAGAGAGAGACAGAAAGAGAAATAGAAAGAGATAGAGAGTAAAGAGAAAGAATAAAGAGAAAAAGAAAGAAATAAAGGGAGAGAGAGAGAAAGAGAGAGAGAGAGAGTAGATCGACGTCGTTAATTGCGACCAATTAAAAGCGGCAACCAACTCTTAATTTTTTCCACGATTCCCAGTACGACCGTGTTACAGCAAACGACGATGAGAGAGAGAGAGAGAGAGAGAAAGAGAGAAAGAGAGAGAAGGAAAGAAAGAAAATTCGAGGGAATGCTTTCGAAGCTCAGCGAGAAAAAAGATAGAGATAGAAAGAGGATACCGAGAGGAGAATCGAGAAAGAAGAGAGTGACGAATAACGGTACGATTTAAAAACGTTAAAAGCCCCAGACGATGCGGGTGAAAATAAAATTAAACGAATATCAGCTAGAAAATAGAAATAGAACGAAATGTCGTAGCGAAATGTGAAGCGAATAAAACGTAACGTCGAAAGGAAGCTTGCCTCCGGGGACGTTGACGTTATGCTACCTTCAACCTCCCTTCTCCACTTTGTCCTCTTTCGCATAGCTCGTCCCTTTCCCTTTCATTTCTCTATTTATCGCAGACTCCTGCTATTTCTCCGACGGCGTCTCAACGATATTTGCATTTTTCCTGACGCCATTCATCGAACAAATGCACATTTTTGGAAGCATTCGAATGGCCCCACGGAGAATAGCACGTAGCGATATACTGAATCCATCTCGGCCATAATGACATTGGGATAAAGAAGCGAAAAAGTCGCGGTTACTTCCTTTCTAAACGATTTCTTCGCCGAGAACGAACCCTCGGAATATAATCGCCGGAGCTTTCGCTTATTTGCGATGCTTTCAAGATAAAGGAAATCTATTCTCCATCCTTTTTTTCTTTCCTTTCCCTTTTCTTTTTCTTTTTATTTTTTTTTTTTATTTTTTACCTCCTGATCTTCCCTTCCCCAAATTCCACCAACTCCCTTCTCACTCTTATCGCTACGAGTCAAATAATATGGCATGAAAAACAATCGTCCTTTTCTCTTTCTCTCTCTTTCTCTCTTTTTTTTTAGGTAAACCAATAAAAGGGATAAGAAATATTAGAAATATTTATCGTATAAAGAAATAGTAAAAAGTCGTACGATAAAAAAAAGAAGAAAAAGAAATATTCCGCAGAGTTGAAAATTATTTATAAGCGATCAGTGAATTCGTGAAAAGGGTGAATAAAGATGGGAACATTTCAAAGGCATAAACTTTTACTATTTTCTCTCTCTCTCTCTCTCTCTCTCTCTCTTTCTCTCTCTTCTTTCGGGATTAAATCGTTCCTTACAAAGAAGAATGTAGAAGAAAATACGTAAAGAGAGAAAGAGAGAAAAAGATAGAGACAGAGAGAAAAATCTCGTCAGGTCATAAAAAAAAAGAAAAAAAAAGAATTGAATGATAGTGTTTCTGATAGAGCAGGACCGGTGTAAAACCAATATGGGCGTCACTGCGGTTTGCTGGTTTTCCAACTCTCCGCGAAATGCAGTTGCAATTTTTCACACTCGACTAAAAAATTTTGCCCTCTCGCACGTGCGACTGGCAGAACCCGTTGACTCTACCACAGGCTTTGACCTGTGCTTGCTTGTTTTTTTTTTATCTTTTTTTTTTTCAATAATTTTCGGAAAACCAATGAATGAAAACGAATCGACGAATCTATCGTCTCGATCGAATTCGATGCGTTTCGACGTTGTAGATACTCGTACTAAAAGAGGGAGGGAGAGAGAGAGAGAGAGAGAGAGAGAGAGAGAGAGAGAGAGAGAGAGAGAGAGAGAGAGAGAGAGAGAAAGCAAAAATAGAGGTGCTCGAGTTATACTAGAAACTAGGAATAATTCAGAAATCTAGTTTAGCATCCCACAAGTTATAGAATATTTTAGTATCATAGCAGGAAGAGAAATAATAAACGCGTAACGGTAGGAGTGTAAACTTCGTACGTTCCTGAGTAAGTACTTTCCAACGTTGGTGTTTCGATTTAAGCATTCGTTCGTGTTTATTACGTGCGTACCTAATAGTTCCAAGTTTATTGTATCTCTACATTAAAATATACCATTATTAATTTCTACAAATGAGAGAAGCAAAAAAAAAGATTACATTAAAATAAAAAAGAAATAAAATTAAAAAGAGAGAGAGAGAGAGAGAGAGAGATACAAAAACAGTAAGTTTTTTCTTATTCCATTTATCGTGTTACGATTGCTCTCGAAATTCATGATAAAATTTTAATGAATAAAATCGAATGCTACTTCATTCGATCACAGACTCATTGATGTACGAGTAGTCGGATTACATCGAACGTATTGAGTACCAATAATTCAGTCAGTTATATTATTTTAATTGTTGCAGCAATATACACTTAATATACGCACTCATACGTGTATATATATATATATATATATATATATATATATATATATATACATATGTATACACTATTAGATTATATATATAAATATATGTATATATATCCTACACGATATAATCGATTCTTTAATTATCCATAAACGTCGTCGGTCCATGATAATACTGTCTAATTCGATTGTATATCATAATATTTTCATCTGTTAATTATTTTCGTTGACAATATTCGTTGAAGATTATAATTCTCTTTCTAGATATAGTATCGTTATTAATAAACACTAACGAGCGATCCGATCTAATAATAATAAAATTGAAATACCTCAATCAATTAGAATTAATTCCTTCGTTGATGTCATATAATTATGTTACTCGGGTATAATATTGTAACTCGTATTCGAACACGATAGCGTTACTCATATTATGGATGCAAATCAAATTATTCTCTTGTAGCTCGCTTGGCTAACGTTGGAATGCACTTTTCCTCGTAGTTTCGTGTCGAAAGCCGTATTACAGGAACGATACTAGCAGAACCGCCGCGGCCGTGTCAGTCTCTCTTTTTTCTTTCTCTTTCTTTCTCTCTTTCTCTCAGTCTCGCTTTTCTACCCCGATTTGCGAACGTACAATTTTATTCAACTTAATTTCTTTCGTAGCATGGCTGCCGTTCGACTTCCTCCAAGAAAATGCAATAAAACGTAAAACCATTGAATGCGAAATGTAGTATTTTTTCTCTCTCTCTCTCTTTCTTTCTATAACATATGCAATACGATAAATAAAAAAATATCTCTTATTCTTCTCAGTTACCGTTTTTATATTTAAATCAAATTGAAACGAAAAGAGATTAGTACCTTCTGAAATAATTCTCGAAGATCGTATCTACGTGAAAAGAAAATGGGAAGACCGAAAGAATAATAAGAATGACTGACGTATGACTGATCGGCCGTTCGAAGGATTAATGAACCCTAGTATCCGAGAAATTCTCTTGCTGTCAGTGACACTCGTACCACGAGGAAAGAATAACGCGATGCGCTACGGCGGGGAATTTAAAAATCGTTTTGTCGCTAATTGCGACCGATCGCGAATCGTACTTTACACTCGACGTCGCAGCCAGATGTAGGTACGCTCGTCAAACTGCCCGTCAGTTTCTTTCTAAATTATATCAATTATTTTCACCGTATTTTCATCGTACTCTCGATCGGCCGATCTATGATGAACTATTATAAAAATTTTATTTTTGCGATAACTACGTGTAGTTAGGTATGTAGGTAAAGTACGTAATTACGATAGGTATACTTTACATTAAAATGAAAAAGAATCACTGTCATTACCTTAAAAAAGAAATCTTTCCAAGAGTAGAGATCTCTCTACTGCATTTTTCGACGGTCGACCGCGATAAAATATAGCCCGGTATGTTTTCGATAATCGCTCCCCTGCCAATTTTTCCCGATAATTAGTCGGATCGGAACTCCCAAGGAAAATCGCGAGCCGTATGCGCGAGCCGTAAGCGCGGCACCAGGGAATATTAATGGGCGCGATACTTTGCATCCTAGCGGGATCGTTCACCCGGAGATTAATTAATGAGAGATGAGAGAGAGATAGAGAGAGAGAGAGAGAGAGAGAGAGAGAGAGAGAAAGAGTGAAAAAAGAGAGGGGATATGGCACGAGCTTGGCTGACGCAAAATTTCATGGAAAGAAAACTCGAGTAAATAGTGTAGTAATTAACGAAATACTTCTTGCCGGTCTGGAGGAAAAAAGTATTTCAAAAAAAAGAAAAATTAGAGAGAGAGAGAGAGAGAGAGAGAGAGAAAGAGAGAGGGAGAAAAAAGAAAGAAAGAAAGAAAGAAAGAAAAAAGAAACAGAAAAACGGAAACGAAGAGAAGAAAAACAAAATAATAATAAATGCAGCGTAAAGTGGTAAGAGTGGTAGTAGTAGGTACGTTGATACTTAGACTCCTCTAGAATCTTTATCATCGTTCGTCTCCGACGTTCTACAGACTCGTTTAGCTTAGCTCGTTCGTGAAAAAAAAAAAAAAGAAAAAATGTCCTATTCGCAATAGACTCCTTCCTCTACCTTTTATCCTCAGTCGTAACTCCTCCTCCTCCTCCTCCTTCTCCTTTCTTTCCTCTTTCTCCTCTACCTGTACTTCTTTCCATCTTAAAGTTCTTTGCTCTTACGTTCTTGACGCTGGTCGTCGTATCATCCTCGCATGTGGCACACGTTCGCTACAGCTTCTACTTCTTCTTCTTCTTTTTCGACTTCGTTTTTTTTCCTTTTCGTTTTCTTCTTCATCTTCTTCTTCTCCTTCTTCTCTTCTTCTTCTTCTTCTCCTTCTTCTCTCCTTCTTCTCTTCTTCTTCTTCTTCTTCTTCTTAGCGAAGAGGATGCGTCCCTTACACGCATCGCTGCGCATCCCTTCAACCGACCCAACCCTCGTTCCGCGCAAAGATCGCAATCCACGCGTGTAACGAGCTTCCACCTTCTTTTCCACGAGGAATCTCGCGCACCCTGGAATTCCTTTGCTCGAAGAGCGCCGTCAGCCACCCCTCAGCCCGTTCTTCTCTATCTTCCAGGCTCCTTCCTAACCGGCTTATATTGTCCTGTAGTAGGGTGGTGAACGAACGAGGATACTTGGAAAACGATGATTCCTAAAACTCTTAAACTACTCTTGCGAAAAGTCCTGCCAAATAAGAATCTAGTGGGGTACAACTAGAAATAATCTCGATCGAGATCGAGAATCCTTCGTATATCTTTCACGATACGAAATTTATCGTAATTTCGAGTGGCAATGAATCCTTATGATGGTTCATCGACGACGACAATAAAATGGTAATAAGATTTTCTATAGAAAATATTCATTCGATTATTTCGTTCTATGGAATCGTAAGTTCGAAAATTTCTAATATTTAATCGATGATTAATCATCGACGTGATCGTCTTTTGATACTCTGATAAATACTATTCATTTTTCATGTTCGCCATTCCTCAACGTATCGTCTTTCTTCTTCTCTCTTTTCAATTTTCCTCGCTTTATCCTCATTGTTTTCTACCTTTGGAAAGTTAACAAGTTATCGGCAATTGTCTTAAACAATGTCCGTCGCGGCGCTTCTACGCATATCGTAAGTACTTACGTGGTCTCTCTTCTCTTCGATCGTAGTCGGCTTTGTCGTCGTTTTCATTCTTCTCCTTCTCTTCCTCTTCCTCTTCTTTCTCTTCTTCTTCTTCTTCTTCTTCTTCTTCTTCAACTTCTTCTTTGTACTACTTCTCGTCATCGTCCCATGACACCCCTCTCTTTTCTATGGTTACTGCCAAGTTCGACATTCGGGACCCACCACAACAATGCACCCGAAAGTTCGTACAACTTCTCTTCCGTTTCACTGTTCCTAACTCCTTCGACTCACCGTGACTCTTGTTCCGAAGCTATACGAACACGGAGACGAGATCGAGAAAGAAATCTTTCGCGAAAGTAGAAAAGAAAGGTCGTGCTTCCCTTTACGAAACTAGCATAAGTGCATTTCGTGAATCGGAAAATAGATACTTTCAAATCGCCTAACTTTTTATATCATTTTTTGAAAGTTCCGAACGATCGAAAGGACGATATATTAATGAGAAACGATAAATTTACGATCGATTGGATTTCAGGAAAACGGAAACGAACGTTCGTGAGATATTTTCGAACGTCGAAAATACTATGTTTAGATATGTGAACGATGAGATATCCTGGTCGAATGTTACGATGGTTATTAACGTTCGTCCTTTCGCGTCACGAAACGGAAAAGGTCGAAGCTTTCGGTGATCAGAGAATTTCGATCCGTATCCGGTAAACGTGTGCCGACTACTGACTCTCTTCGTTGCGATGTTGTGTTTACTACCCTACGTTTGTTTTCCCTTCGGCTCCGACTTTCTTTGTGAAGAATGTCCATTCGTTCGATAATATAGAATCGAACATACGTTTGTTTAATCGTATATATATATATATATATATATATATATATATATATATATATATACGCTGTATTATACAATACTATTTTCTTATAATCTCTGAAACGTTCTGTTTAGATGTATGTAACTCAAAGCTTTCGCGAAATACATGGTACACGGTTTAATACTCGATGATATTCGATATTCCTCTTGCGATGTTCGTCATTATCGGTATGTAGGTCGGATTTCCTTTGATATCACGTTACCATTCAGACATTTTAATCTCCATCGTCGTTCGATTTACAAGATAGTCCTTTTCCGAGAGAATTCATATCGACGAGGAGCCCCACGCAGATAACGTACGATCGTAACGGGCCAACTGGGAATAAGCAAGAAACGTTTGAAATATCGTTCCTCCTGATTTACTCTCATCCGGAAACGTGAGATGATGCAAAACGAAGGAGGAGGCCGAAAGCAAAGGAAAGAGAAAGAGAGAGATATATATATGGATAGATAGATAGATAGATAGAGAAAGAGAGAGAGAGAAGGAAAGAGGCCTTTTTCAGTCGAGAGCACCACTCTTCTTACGTCCTCCGCGAATCTAGTGTAATGGGCAAAAAATTGTACTTCATGGCGGCGGTCTAATGAGATTTTGAATTATGTTGTAGTTATACATACCGGCGAAGCATAACTTCCAGTCCCTTTTGCCTTTTCCCTTGGCTTGGCTCGATCTATCTACGTCCTCCCCTATTTTTCCTTCTCTCTTTCTCTTTCTCTCTCTCTCTCTCTCTCTCTCTCTCTCTCTCTCTCTCTCTCTCTTTTGCTCCTTCTCTGTAACGCTTTTCAGAAAAGAAGTCGAGGTTATATGTGACTAGATTACACAGAGACAGGCGAAGACCGTTTTAAAGCGATCAGGATTTTTCCAAGGATTCTCTACGTAGATAAGAGAGATATGTATGTAGGTGGAAAAAGGAAAGAATTCGTTCTTCGTAAAAATTTTCCAAAGTTTCTGCGTGCTCAGCAGGGGCTTGGCTTCGCACACGTGCCGATTTCTTCATGAACGAGGACGCGATCGAAGAAACTATGGGATTCTGGTGTACGCTTACTTACGTATATCTCCATACAGACGCGTTGAACGCGATACAATTCTAACAGGATAGTCGTACCGACGATAGACGGAGCGATGTGATCGTTCGAATCGACCGTCACATGGAATTCGAAATTCTTCCTGACGTGGCAACTAAAGAACCAAGCAAGTACCACCGATCCCACGATGACACGTGGGAAATTACGGGCTTACCATTTCCATATATCTCACTGTCCTGGCTATCACTCAACGAATTCCACGAATCTTTCCTCCTTTCCTCTCGTTCTACCACTTATACACACACACACACACTTAAATTTGGACATATTTTCCTTTGTTCCACTCGAACACTTGTATCCGATCGTTTTCCCCTTTTCAGGAGGGTTTCTAAATCTCAAAAAATATCTCTTATTAATCCGATCGTAGATAAATCGATCGATTATCTACGTCGACAAAAAAGATACATAGGTAAACATCCGTACAAGATTCGTCAGAGACAAATCCATGGATAGCTATCACAGTATATATCTCCAAAAGGATGACACGAATGAAACGAAAGTTGAATTATTCTCGTATTCGTACGACGGGACTCCGGGACTATCGCGAAAAGTGAAAAAGTCTGGTGGAAAGCGTTTATATGAGAAAATTCTTTATGCTGAAAGAACAATGCTACGGCACTTCGCCGCACCCGGCATGCATACACAAATTTATGTTTTCCCTTTTTCCTCTTTTCCTTTTTCCCCCTTTACCATTCGTAGTTTCTCTTTTTTTTTCCTTCTTCTTCTGTTTTCTGTTTCTCTTTCTCTTTCCTTTTTTGTTTGTTCCTTCCTTTCTTTACCTTTTTCTATTTGTTTCTTTCTTTTTTGTTTGTTTATTTTTCTCCTCTCCCTTATTCCACTTTTCCTCTTCCTCCTCCTCCTCCTCCTCTTCATCTACCCCTTTCCTTCCTTCTCGCGGAAGAGAGAAACTTGCAGGGAGTATTAAACTGCAGCATAACTGCGGTATTTATGCCAGCGCACGGAACAACGAAATCTGATTAAAGTTTCAAATTCCTCGCGACGCTGCGGGAAGGCGAGCTGGCCTCCGTGGTGGCCGTGTGGAAGTGACGCGCGGAAAATCATGCCGGCAATCTCTCTATACATTTTCCTGTCATGGTCATTACACAAGAATTCATGGAATCCCTTTCTTCTCATCTATCTTTCTTTCCAACTCGTTCTCCTACTATCTCTCTCTCTCTCTCTCTTTTTTTTTCTTTCTCTCTATCTTTATCATCTATATACAAGCTCACTTTCTCTCTTTACTAGATCGCATTCGTTTACTACGTTAATTCAGGTCATTCGAAATGTTTGTTATCTTATTATACTGTAATCATTCTCTTAATTTCGAAAAACGACGAAAGTTAAGGGAAATTTATTCGACGCGTTCGTCAAATTAGCTTTTGTTTATCCAGAAAATTATCTTTTTGTCTTCGAAGAAAAAAAAATTATCCTTGATAATCCGCCATGAGAAATGATATTATAAAGAAAGAGAGAAACAAACGTGTTCCACATAGAAACGTTAATAAAGGCAAGGGTCTAACTAGTTACCGTGTTATAGTACCACTTTGAAACAGGTGACGCACTCTAGCACGAATACAGAAATATGCATTATTTCAGCTTAATCGTAAGGAACCCATTTTCTTCTTTTTTTTTCTCTTACGTCTTCTTTTGCTTTTCTTCTTTCTTTATTTATTTTTTTGTTTTTTTTTATTTTCTTTCTTATCTTTATTCTTATTCCGATTTTCCTCCCTTTCAGCGATATCATTTTTCTTTTCGGCATTACCAATACATCGACCTAGATTTTTTCTTTCGAGAGACCTAACCTAAGCGTAGACATATACAATTTTTTATCCTGCATTTAAATTATCCCGAAGGTCGAAACTCGGGACGTATATAATTCGTAAAAAATACGTGATCAAAAATTAAATATTTTTCGAGATGAGAAAGTCCTTTTCTCTCCCCCCCTCTCTCTCTCTCTCTCTCCCTCTTTCTCTCGTTTTCTTTCTCTGTCTCTTGACAATGTAGTTGGCACGACTACGGCGGATGTACGAAAGCGAAGCCAAGTGGGCTGAGAATTTAAGGTGGAATAAAATCGCTAAACCCACACGAGATCGTGAGCACGTTTTGTAAAGCATAGTCGAACTGGTGTTATGTCTTCTTGCGGGAGACCCATGCATACTATAACAGACACTCGCAGGGATCGTTCTTGCACACTTCGCCGATCGTTTCGTACGTGGCACACAATTTTTGGCCCTCGCCGACTAGTACAACTGGCAAACCAACACTTTCGCAAACTGTGAAAATTCTACGAGTGTATATTATCGGTGTGCTCTATGTCGTTCCCAAGCCACAGTCCTTCTAGTCTAGTCGAATAATTTTCGAGAATCGTTGCACTCGCCGATTTTCCTCTTTCTTCTGCCCCTTTCCATTTTCCAGATCGTACCATCCGCCTTTTCATGGGCTTTGCTCCTCGGCCAAATGCTCCTGCTTCTGCATATAGAACTACGAATATCGATACTATGAATTTTCACTCATTTCTCTCTCTTTTTCTTTCTCACTCATTCCCTCTGTATATTTCTTCTTTTCTTCCTTTTTTTCTCCCTCCATTTTAGTCGTCGACGTATACTATAATGATACTTGGTCGACGATCGAAAATTAAGATTACCAAAATGTGATTAAACTTAGAGCTATTAATTTTTACGTCCAAAATTTTCAAGTTAAAACGATCTCGAAAAATCATTGACATTGGCAATAGTGAAATTACTTCGATATTAATAATTTCTATGTTTAAATAAAATGATATTTTAATTGTGGTTTCTCGGCGATGGTTCTTTTTTCTTTCTTTTTTCCTTTTTTCTTTCTTTCTGTTCTTTTTTCTTTTCTTTTCTTCTCTTTTTTTTTCATTCTTTTTTCTTTTATTACAACGATATGAGGCAAGAATAAATTTTTTCTACTTTTTCATAGCTTTTTGTAACCCTGCTGTGCATGTTCACGTAACGAAAAAAAAAGCGTAGCAGTTTGTAAAACGGTAGAGTTTTACCATCGGTTTACCGCGTCCAAAATCGTATCTCTGGCTAAAACTCGTCCCACTCGTTGTTCTTTATTTACCAAACGGAATTCGACGATGTACGTCGAACGATACCGCGCATTTATTGCATCGAATTTTTAAATGGCCTTTAAAACCTTCTGGTCTTGTTATATCGAAAAATGTTATTTGAAAAGAAGTTTATAAAAGATGGATATAATAAAAATATTCATAAGGAATTACCATTTGAAAAATAAATTATATAAATTGTTATAACAAAGTAATCATTCTAACATCGTAGGCTAGTCAAAATTTCATTGTTTCTCAACTTATCTCTCTCTCTCTCTCTCTCTCTCTCTCTCTCTCTGTCTCTCTCTCCATCTCTCCATCTTAAAATATTTGCACTACAGAATCTAAGCTCGACGTAGTTCAAAGACAGAGATGTTTACTCGAAAGCGTACCATCCTTTTCTCGCAATTATCTTGGAGCGTTTTCCTACTTGAAGAATGCTCGTAATGGTAGCTCGCGAGATCTATGAGAAGTACACGTCGAAAGGGAAAATTATACTGGGTAAACAAATTTAGTTCTTCGTTTGGTTACACTCTCGTATACTATTATAAATACAACGACTTGAGGAATGAATCCGACTTGGTATCTTTTCTAAGGTTCCTTCTATACGATATGATTTTATTATTCATCGATTCAAGACGTGATAATAACAATTGTCGAGAACGAAGATAGAGGGCCAACGAACGAAAAAGGAAAAAGAAAAAAGAGAAAAAGGAAAAGAGGAAAGAAAGAAAGAAAGAAAGAAAGAAAGTAACCAAAAGAAAAGAAAACGAAAAAGAAGGAAGGAAGATAGGAAGAAGAAATAAGGACGAGGACATCGTCCCTCGAGGCTATTTAACGACGACGAAGACACGAAGGTTCGAAGGTAGTATGTAAGGGCACTTTTCTCTGTAGGTAGTTACCTAGCTAGAGATGTATATGTGCATATACATCCGAAGCACGTAAGTTTAATATCTTCGTGTAGTGCGGCAGGCGAGTGTGGCTCCCGAGAAAGAGGAAGGAAGCAAGATTATTGCTTCAATATTGGCCCGATGTCAGGCGTCGTAGTTACGTCTACGTATCTTCTTCTTGCAACCTCGTGAAGACACATACACAGATCTATATATATATGTGTGTGTGTGTGTAGTGTGTGTGTGTGTACACAGAAATACTGTACAGATGTCCATGTGTACCACAGAGATACCACCACATACATGTACACGTGCTAGAAAGCTCGATCTCTATACTACCCATGAAGAGAGGAAAGCTATCTTTTACGTAGCCTTCGATCCACCACCCCATTCCAAACTCACATTTACTCAACCTCTCCGCTACCCCTTCGGCTTAATTCCACGCGTGCACGTGCACGTATCCTAAGAGAGAATGTGCACGTGTGCGTCACCGTTGCAACGTTATTAAGCCGTCTCTTACAGCTTATAAGCCGTGTAAGCTCGCGTCTGCCTTCGGTCTACCGTAGGAATCAAAAGGCGTGAACTGTGATTAGAATCGGTAATAGAGAAGGAGGGGATGTGTCTCCATGTTAGTACGTATGTAAGGGTAAAGGAATATTTACTGATAGTTGGGAAGTTATACTACTACTACTACTACTACTACTACTACTACTACTACTACTACTACTAACTTATGTTTCGACTGGGTTTCTACTTGACGAGATTATTATGCATCGGGGTGTGCATAAAATGTAACTCTCCCTTCGCCCTTCTCTCTCTCTCTCTCTCTCTCTCTCTCTCTTTCTCTCTCTCTCTCTCCTTTTTCTCTTTTTCTATAATTGGTTCGATCTTTTATTTAAAAAAAAATAAAAAAAATGGAGGAGAAAGAAAAATAAAAAATATAAAACGCGGGACGAATGTTTAGGAGGATGAACGGAAAGTCGGCCGATCTAGTATTTCGAAGTTCTGTTAATTAGAAGTGCGCGAGAGCGATGCCAAGAGAACGGGTATCAACGAGGAATAGGACTCGTTGAAAGAACAACCAGGATCGTTGCTCTCTGTCTCTGTCTCTCTCTCTCTCTCTCTCTCTCTCTCTTTCTCTCTCTTTCTTTCTCTATTCGAAATTTTCAATCGGCCGGTGAAGTGAAAGGAGACAGAGAAATAGGGAAGGAGAGTTTGTGGACAGGGGTGGATCGATCGTGGTTGTGGAAATGCATTGATTTAACGGGCTACCAAAAGGAGAAAGAGAGAAAGAGAGAAAGAGATGGTAGATCGAACGAAATCATGACAAAGAACGTGAATGGATGGATAGATGGATGGATGGATGGATGGACGAACGAACGAACGAACGAACGAACGAACGAACGAACGAACGAACGAATGAACGAATGAAGGTAACGGGAGTAAGAGAGAGAGAGAGAGAGAGAGAGAGAGAGAGAGAAGGATGAACGACGTCCTGCGCGCCTCTAGTAATTACGACCGGTACGGCGGAATCATTTGTTTGCGTATTGTTACCGCAAAGCATTGTTACTCAACGAAACGTTCTACCACCATCCTCGAACGAGAAGCACGTTTCGTTGTCCTCGCTCCTCCACCTTTCGAGTCGAAGATCTTTCTGCAGAGAGGTTGGGAGAGGAAAGGAATCAAACGTATTGTTTCTTTCGTTCCTCTCTTCGTTCCTGTTCTTATCTTCTACGTACGATTGTTCCTACAGTAGTATAGATTAGTGTGTTTACAAGTACTTACTTAGCTAGCTAAATAAGTAAGTATGTACTACTATGAAAGGTATACGATATACAACGCTCGATACACAAGCTTTCATTTTCGATGATAGGTATATATTTATGTAAATAATTATATGTATGTATATATATATATATATATATATATATATATATGTATATATATCGAATGCGAATCAATTCTACATTTGTATATCGCCATGATTTGACGTGTCCACTCTACGTACAGTAAATCTCTCTGTCAATTCATTAATTTCCCGTCAAATGTGAACTAGATTGGATAGACAGAATTATCGAAGATGATACTACTCTTCTAACTACCAACGTGATTTTCTCTCTCTCTCTCTCTCACTCTCTCTCTTTCTCTCTTCCTCTCTCTCTCCCTTTTCTTTTTCGAATTCGATGGTACAACTAGAAGATATCATCGTACGCGAGTTAGCTATCTGGTATCAGCCGACCTATATCGGTCCACGTCGAATATCCGATATCAGCCAATATTTCATAATGGATATCCAATATTTACGATAGCGGACAGACGCCTACGGATACGCGAAATGTAAAAGGCACGCGGTAAAGGGAGGGAGAGAGAGAGAAAGAGAGAAATCGCAGAAGAAAGAAAGAAAAAAATGGAACTAGTGCTTTTGAGAAGATCGCTAGACGATGAGAAACGAATTTCCTTGGCAATGGGTAGATACATTACGCCGTGGTAGGGTGGTAAGGGAGTTGAGAGTGGTGAAATTTGAAAAAGACTTTCGCATAGAAATTATCATATGTACGATTCCGTAGGAGAAAGTCGAACCATCGTATTACTTTGAATCACGGCATAGTCTCACCATAAATATCTCTTTCTTCATCCCTTCGTTCGACGTTCGATCAAGCATGTAATGGCGGACGAAAGGGAGGTGCGATGCATGTTCTCTTTTATGGGTAAAAGCTCGGCCGATGAAACCAATGCTGCCGCAAGCACGTTTCTAAAAAAAAAAAAAAGAGAGAGAGAGAGAGGAAAAAACAAAAGTTCAGAAAGTCCGAACAATTTGAGTTCGACGGTACGTGCTCGTTGAAAACTTAATAAAAATATATAATAAAATGTAAACGTAATAAAATCAATTAATTAAAATCAATTAGTAAATGAATTGTAAAATGTAATAAAATCAATTAATTCGAAACGAAATATAAGATCTAATCGCGTGTTTCATTTGATATAAATGAAATAAAAAGGAGTTTATGATTTAGACTCGCGTGCGACCTTCGCACCGTTACGACTCAACTACGACTGATACGCTAAATCGAATAACGACGGAACGAAATCGGGAAGGGCGAAGGAGAAGGGACAAAAAAATTGTTTTCGCTTCGAATATTGCCTTTATTTTGATATATATGTGACTACTCATTGTCAGAAAAAGAATTCCATTGAAATAACTGGCGCGTTCAAGGTGAAGTACTCTCGTGTCCTTTTCACGTAGCTTGGTCTGTTGAAATTCCTGCATTCTCCAAATGGAACACAAAATTATTACGACAAGGAGATACACCGCACTTTACATGCAAACTAGCACCGTAGTCGTTACAAGGCGTTGCCACGTCTTTTATTTGTTCCGGACGATTCCTGTGCCTGTTGCCAAGCTTCTAGAAACCGGCTCTCGTAAGTACGCTTGTTGGAAAATAAAAATTGAATGAGGTTATGTAAAACGAATGCGAATTCATTTGCAATTTTTGTAAACAGCCTGTTATTCCCACTTCCAAAAAAAGAAAAAAGAAAAAAAATATTTTAAAAAAGAAGAACAAGGAAAAGAATATTATTTTGTCCCTCCTTGCATTTATTATTCCTAAATTACATAATGAAGAACAATGTACATATATGTATATATATATACATACACACACATTATGTATATACTATATACTGTGTGTATATATATATATATATATATATATATATATATATATATATATACATCTTAGCGTTAAGTTTTTAAAATAGTTAAGGGGTTGTTAAATTATACGAGAGAAGATCTATAAGATCTATATGACTCGAGAGGTTCATCCAAAGCGGAACGAAGCAAGAGAAGTCAAGGGTGGATTTTGTTTATTCAAGCTCTTTCTCTCTCTCTTCTCTCTCTCTCTCTTTCCCTATCTATCTATCTTCGAACTGAGGTATAACTTCCTAACGAGAGTTCGACGATTTAGCATAATACTTTTTGCTCGCGATATTCTCCGGAACAAGCTCTTGAAGTTTGGCAGCATGCTTGTAAGTCATCCTGTATAATAAATTACCTGCAGGGGCGAGAGTTTTCCAGGATGCAACAACATTAAACTCGATCGAAAATACTAAGGGATAAAAGACTAAGTTCGAAGGAAAGTCATGGCTAAAGTTTATTTAACTTTATATCGATTGAGTAAACTTCTTCAACGATTCGAGTATTTTCCTTATCCTTGAAAATAAAATTATTAAACAATGACAATATACAAATTTAAATACAATATTTTATCGATATTCTGTTAATTAGCTTTTAAAATCATGGTAGTTGTTTTCTTATATCTTGCACTCTTCGTCTCTCTCTCTCTCTCTCTCTCTCTCTCTCTTTCTGTCTCTCTCTCTCTCTCTTTGTCCCTATTGACCAAAGTACGCCATTACGGTACCGGAAGGACGTTTAATCTTAGAGGCTCAACCCTTTCAGTGCTTCCTACTCCGGAGGTGCGCCGATGCGAGAACCTCACGAGGATTTACACCTACATTCCCTACCTGATCCCTTCTTTAGTTATTCGTTGTGTATATTATACTGACCACATTTAATTCTCATGTATCTGTTGTCTAACACTTGAAAAATAATCCCGCGATCCAATACGATCATTAAAATCCAATCGATTTAAGTAAAATAAATTTAACAATTTTTCTTGCTGGGCAAAGAATTTCATTGGAGATATAACAGACCGATTAATGATCGCAAGACGAACGAGAGATCGATTAACGACGTTTGAAAAGGATCCACGAAGGAACTTGTACCTTTTAAAAGCGTCGACGATCCTTGAACATTTGTTAACCGTCCCACGGCAGACGCTTTAAAAACCATGCCATTTGTAACGCCGCGACGAGGAAGGTGTCTCGAAAAAGGAGAGGAGGACATCGTAAGAAAGGCATTCGAGACGTCTCGCGATTAATCCAAAAGGTCCACGAGGGATGCTATAAAGAAAAGAGGTGGATGAAGGGGAAAGAGGAATCTTCTTTCTCGAGAGTTCCTCTCGACTTGCTCTTCGTTTCTTTTCCTTCGATTTTCCATCCTTGCTTATCCTCTACTTATCTACTCTCTTGAGAGAAAGAGAGAGAGAGAGAGAGAGAGAGAGAGAGAGAGAGAGAGAGAAAGCTTTCTCTTCGATATACTCGAATCTTAAAATCAGCAGATTGCTAACCGAAACGAAGTGCTGATTAATGATACAAACAGTATTCTCGCTCGTGAACATAGATTATGCCGATAATTCAGTTTGATTTTGGCTCTAGGGAATAGAAAAGATGGCGATAATGATATATTGATTACTCATGCGTGACATTACGAAGCATGATCACGTTTCGAGTCATAAGTGTATTACGAAGCATGATCACGTTTCCCGATTATTCAGATGTCGATGTACATATGTGTCTGTGTGTATATATGCATATATATATATATACATATACACCGCAAATATGTACCTACATATGATATATTGAATTTCAAATAAGAATGATAATTGATTCTTTCTAGGATCATTGTAAGATGCGATTGAATTTTATTATAATAAAAATGAAAAAAACGATCTAATTTTATTCCACCCTTTTCCTTTCTTTCTTCCTTCTTTCTTTCCTTCCTTCCTTCCTTTCCTTTCTCGAATCTAGCAAGTACTAAAAATTGCATCGTGAACTCTCATCAAGAAATCGATCGATCGAGCAAATTGCTAGCGGAGTTCTAGTCTTGAAAATCAACGAAAGTGTCGTCCGGAGAATTGACCAAGAAGCTAGAGTCCAAGGATCGCCTGGGGAATTAATCGAAGAACGAAAAAAAAAGGAAAAAAATAGGAGAGACGAAAAAACGAGGTCCCGCTTGAGTCACAATAAATTTGATGAAATCCATTTCATGAAATGGTCGCTTGATCGAACCTCCTACTAACCTCTCCTCCACACCCTCGTCGTTTTTTCCCTTCTAAGCATCCCCTATCTACAAAATCTTTTGTAATTTCTTTGATCTCGATCGTTAAATCGTTAATTACGCCGAGGGATTACTTTCGTACGAGGGAAACAGATGTTTGCAAATTTAAAAGTCTTTTAAAGATCATTATGATCAGGAAAAGAAAGATTAAAAAAAGAAGATTGAAAAGAGAACTTTAATGATGAATCTAAAGTGTTATTATAATATATTATAAATTGCAAATTTCGAAAGGAGTCAAAGTATCTCATTGTGTTTTGGTAATCGATACGACGTAACGTTATAGAAAAAATTTTTTTCATTTGGCGGGTAGCGAAGTTCCCATCGTATGCAAATTTAATGAATTCTCTATGGGTACGGGCAAAGATGTTCAAGGGGATCTTCCAGTTTCTCCGAGGGCGTCAAGGGAACTGCTTTTCGGTTAAAACGTAATGAAATTTAGGGAACCGCATATACATTTCGCCGTTCGTACGGCCCGTAACCGATAATGGAGACTCGAACGAAGAGGTCAATATTTTCGTTCATTAAAAAAAAAACCCCCCTCCAAAGAGAAACCTACCTACCTAGTCGACTCCTTTGAAGTTTCATGCTCCCGAAAAGATAGCCCGAAGGTATTCGAAGGCTTTGTCGAACGAAACAACGATGTTTTCTATCCGACAGATCGATTCGGACATTGTCACTGCGTAATGTCATTGACGTTTCATTTCATTTCCTTTTTTCCTTCTTTTTTTCTTCTTCTTTTATTCGTTACACGCTCATTTCCATCCGAACGAACAAGAAAAAAAAAGCTAATATATCTTTCTTTCATACACCGTGAAATTTTGAATAATATATAAATTCACCTCCTACAACTGATCCGAAGGAAAATCCAGAGCTTAACGTTAATAAGAACGGACTAAGAAATTACGTGGATCCACGAAAGACGCCTAATCCGCGTGCTGAATACTTCTCCCTTGGTTAATTAAAATGAGAGAGAGAGAGAGAGAGAGAGAGAGAGAGGAGAGAGAGAGAGGGAGAGAGAGAAATAACGAGAGAAAAAAAAGAGAGAGAGAGAGAGAAAGATATAGAGAGATAGAGAAGGAATCCAGATGGCATAGCTACGCCTATGAAACCGCGTGCGGCGTATTATCCCGTGGCGAACGTGCTTCTCGAACATTTTCGACAACTCTGGGCCAATTATCGAGAACGGTTTCCGCAGCTTCCTGAACAGCGGCTGCAGATTCATTTCCTGTCCTCACCTATTCCGAAATAGGCTACGCTTTCTCACCCACTCCTCTCGCATCATGACGGAAAGTTTCCCCTTGGATAGCGGAGAACGGGAACAATGTTACCGGATGCAGATGAGTCTCATTTCCCACCTACCCTCAGGCCGACCCAACCTCTCCTTCCTGATCTCGCTGCCACCGATCGAGCTACCAGAGCTCGACACTTCTCTTACTAGCTAGCTCTCTCTCTCTCTCTCTCTCTCTCTCTCTCTCTCTCTCTTTATCTCTCTCTCTTTTTCTCTCTCTATCTCTTTCTCCATCTTCCATGCTTCTCTATCGTCGCTCGACTTCCTCTTCTTTCCCAAAGCTTTCAGCAAACTCCCGTCGGTGTTCTCGTTCACCCTCGATGTCACCGTGTACCAACCAGCACATTACGAAACTCTTTATCGCACCACGGTGTCAGGTGGAAAGGTCGAACGTGGTTTATCGTTTGCCCTTCGATCCGTTTGGCGGAACGACGCCAACCGTTACTTCCTTCTACTCTCTCGCCTTGTTGTTCTATTTTCTTCTTTTTTTCCCCTTAAGAAGAAATTTACGAATGTCTCTCTTGTCGTGTTACACGCTGTATCGATCCTCTCTCTCTCTCTCTCGTTATTTTCCTTCTTCTTTTCTTTCTTTCTTTCTTTCTTTCTCGTTTCGAATAGAACGAATTTGGTATATCTATATGTACCTGTTGTATACATGTTTGCCACGAATAAAGAGTACGCGCGTGGGCTAGAGAAAGTTGGCGAATTCTAGGTAGATAGGTATACTACGGAACCTATGAAGTTCGGAGAGTAAAATACACTCGCACGGTCGGACAAAGTGAAAATGATAAACGAGTTTTACGGCGAGCCACCAATTCCGCTAATAGTTTTCTGACCGTGTAATTCCGGCTGTCCGTGGAGGAAGAGGTAGAGGAGAAGTAACGGCGGTTGTAGAAGAGAAGTGCGACGACGAGGACGAGGACGAGAACTACGCTTAGTACGCCTAACTTCGTTCATATCCAAGGATAATGGCATATCTCATCTGCTAATGCGTTCATAATTTAATTCGGTTTCCTTTCCGCGAGAAACGTCGGTGATTCGTGTCCGATTAATCTCATCGAACTCGCGCGAACATGAGTACGCGCGAGCATGAGCACGCACGAATATCACCATACGTGCTTGCACGAATATCACCATACGTGCTTGCACGCGCTCGCGCGCTTACGTTTACTCTCAAAAATACGACTGGTACCGCTACCCACAGTAATATCCCTCGTCGACCGAAGGGATAATCCGAAAAATATATCCGACGGGTTCCCTCTCTTCCACTTCTCTGGATCAACGGCCAGCTTTTCTTCCTTTTTCCTTTTTTTTTTTTATTCTCTCTCTCTCTCACTCTCTCTTTTTCTCTCGAGCTTTGCGTCTCGCTTCGCCCATGCCGAAGGGGTAATCCTCTGTGTCTCCGAGCTCACAGATCGCACTCGAAAACGGAGGCTTTTCCAACCAAGAAAATAGAGAGAGAGAGAGAGAGAGAGAGAGAAGGAGAGAGAGAGAGAGAGAGAGAGAGAGAAAATGAGAAAGAAAAAAAAACACAACGATGGAGAGGAAATTCGCTTTCGCCTATCTCCGTACTGACCTCGATACATAGACATGAATATATTCAACAAGAGATCAAATTGATTTCAATGTCCCTTTAACGAAGCTTCAAACGGACAAAGCCGAATTTTCTTTTGGTTTCAAAGGGTTATTTGAAAATGTATCGTATCCGGCGTATATATTTTATCAACGATAAAATAAATAAAAATGTTCGTCTATTCGTTTTTTACGATTTCTTTCGAGCGTACTCGTTAACGTCACACACCTTTATTACGAAGAGACGTCCATCGTAATACCGACCAGCCCATTTTTCGATCTTCCTTTCCCACTTGAGAGCTTTCGATTCCTTCCTGACTCGGTTTCGACGTTCTAACATCGAACGCCGGAAGAATCTTTCGTTACGTCCTCGAAAACTCACCACGAGGAGCTCGTCGAGAAACGATGAAAGTACTCGATCTATCGATTCGAATAGACGGACGGATGCACGGACGGACGAAAGTAGGAACCGACAAGCTTGGATTCTCGCCTATGTCGTTCGATAACCTTCGTACCTCGAACGAAGACAGTGTTCTGACAAATAAACACTCGAAAGACGACTACTCCGTTTTCTTCGCCTAACTACTTACTTTTTTACTTACTTACCTACTTACTTACTTACTTACTTACTTACTTACTTACTTACTTAAGTCTACGTACTCTAGCTGACGCGTGAATGCATCTCTTTTTACTTTCCTTTCCTTTCCTTTTATATATATATATTTTTTTTCTGTTCACACTTTTTTGACATTCAGCCGTCTGAAGTCTCTTGATCTCAACTGGATTAGAATTGAAGGATTATTTTCCAAGATCGGGATGATAAAAGCGCGAGCTAGGAGGACTTACATTTTTCATAATCTCGCATCAGAAACGACTATGTGAATTTTACAAGCAAACGGAATACGAAACGCGAAAGATCCGTTTGTAGGATGGATAACGACGTTAAATGAACGAAGGATCCTTGAGCTCCTTGGTACTCCTGAAAGGCTGGCCCGATTTACGTGGAGAATCACGACGTGTCTTATCCACTGATACAGGATTACAAGGGGATTCTACGTTAAGGACAAGTAACGAGAAATCGATCGGGTATTCGCGCCCATACGATAGCTCGAGGAAGGAAGGAAGGAAGGAAGGAAGGAAGGAAGGAAACTAGAAGAGCTAACGAGAGAGAGAGAGAGAGAAACAGGATGCTACCGGCACTTCCGTTTGAAGCCACCAAGATGTAACTTTGTCGACCTTACGAGGGCCGATCAAACTTCTCTCAGGTGTGGCAGTCTCTGCCACTACTGTTCCTGGTATAAGTAATAGCTAAATTAACATCTCGGTACATCCCAAGAGCGTCATCTGCTATCTACCTGCCTGGCTTTAGTATTATATCTTCAAGAAATACGTAGAGATATTATACAGACAAGCTCGTAGAAGGTTAATACTCAGACGCAAAAGCATTAGACGACGACGAGCACCACTCCCGGAAATCGTCCGCTTCTCTGTCCATTTCCCTCGCATTTAATCCCTATTTCACTCGTTTCTAATTCCACGAATGAGTTTAACGAACTAATCGAATTTATTCAACACATCGAGCCGATAATCCCTTAGCAATACAATCGATATCGATCGATCCAATCCAATCCAAATTCAAACAAATTTAACTTAGAGATAACGCTTTTCACTTTGCAATTAGTACCAAATAGTTGATACTTGGAAAGAACAAGAAAAAAAAAACAAATCTGAAAAATTATATGAACGAGCTGACACGTGTGATTCGTTATAATACTTCAACACTATTCTTCCTTCTACTTCGGGAAACTTTTAGAATCCGTTCTCGATTACTTCCTAAAAGATGGAGGAAGGGAGAGCATCGGATTAACGTACTTTATGCGGTGGTGGATAGCGTCGATTATTGAATTACCGTACTTTGTTGCTCCTTAGCGAACCTATCCCTTTCCTTCCTCCCTCCCCCGCCTCCCTCTCGACCCTTCTCCTCGACTTCTCTCTACTTCATCGTCTTCTACTCTTTCACCATCTCCTCGTAACCTTTACCTCCTCTTCTCGTTCGTTTACTTCATTGCTTCGGGCGCTTCGACGAACTTGCCGAACTCTCTCTCTCTCTCTCTTGGCAATGTTCTCTCAAAGTGAAACAAAACAACGTTAACGAAGAATTATAGAACGATTTTACGGTTGCTCTTTCGTTGTTTGCGCCTCGTATACAAGCGGAGGAAGTTACAAAACGGCGGGAGCTCGCGTCTTTAGCGCTCTGGTCCCGGTAAATATTTCTCCTTCTCTTTCTTTCTATATATATACATATCTCTCTCTCTCTCTCTCTCTCTATTTCTCTATCTCTATCTCTCTTTCTATCTCTCTTAACTCCAACTCTTTCCCTCTTTTCTTCTTCCGAGTATTGTGCGAGTTTTTAAAAAGTTTACCGCTCGAACGCGCCATAGCGCGTGCACATTTTCCCATCGACTCTCGAAGGAAGTTTCTTTAAGGACGATTCGTCGACGGTTGCCTCCGAGGAAAATAACTTAACGATGATTTATTAAATAAAGAATAGTTAAAGTTCCGTTATCGGTAGACCATTATTCATCGAAATATCGTAATTAATTTAATAATCTCGACTTATTTAATGCCATCACTTATTTCTCATTTCCCTTTTTTTCTTATATCTCACAGTTTACTATAACCTTTTTTTACTTTACGCGATTACGCGTCACTTCAAAGAGTTATAACGCGCTATCTTCTCCTTCTCATTTCGGAAATATGCTCATTCTATTTTTTTTCAAATACGTTTATTAATATTCCTTGGAACGATCTAATTAATTCTGGTTCATGTAACTCCCTTCGTTGGCACGAGCTTAAATAACCGTAGACGTATAATCCGATTGACCTCCCCACCTCATCCATCCCTTCTCCCTCTCCCTTCCACCCCAAGCATCACCGTACAATGACCTTAACCATTTTAGCTCTTTTCTCCTTCAACCCTTGCTTTATTTTTCTTCGTGCCTAAATAAAATATTCCTTTTCATTCGTGATCGACGATTCGTGCGTCGCAGATAAACGAACGAAGTGAGACAGACAGAGAAAAAGTGAAACAACGACGACAACGACGACCAGAATAAAAGCACTATCGATTAGGAAATCAATCTCGTTGTATCGGCAGAATGAAATTTCATCTTTCTCTTTTCCCCCTCCCCCCTTTTTTTGTTATACTCGCTATGAAAAAAATATATATATATATCGTACGAAATGTCGTCAAAAGAAAATACAAAAATAAAAGATAGAAACGGAGAAAAAAATGAAAAAACTAAAAAAGAAAAAGGAGAGAAAAAAGGAAAGTAGACGAAGAAGTAGAACTAAAAAAAAAAAAAAAGAACGAAATATCTCGTTACGTGTGAATCCTTCTCCTTTTCTTCACTTCCGGGCTATATAATCTACGCACGCGTAACGTAAAAGTCAGTAAAAGGAAAGAGTTGGCTCTGGTGTCGCGAGAGATAGGGCAGCCTCGAGCGATGAAAAACTCGCCATTATTTGCGTACAAAGTCTTCTCCCACCTTCTAACTTGGCGTATCTTTTGTTAGCGAGTAGGTTTCTGATCCACAATGAGTCCCGATATGGCTTCTTCTTCTCTTCTCCTTCATTTTCTACCTTTCTTCTCCTTCTTTACTTCTTATCCAACGGTCGAACAATCTCAACTATTCTTTCAAACGAACATACCTAATATTAACCCGAACGAAAATTCACATCTCTCTGTTATACCTTGAATTCGATCGTGGAATCGCTCAGGAATATTATTATTTTATTTCGAGATGAAATTGTTGACCTAGATAAAGACGTTGGATCTTTTCCTGGCTGATATGTGACAAGTTATATATATATACAAAAGTTCATTGCACCGTCGCGAAATGTTGACGTTTCTTACGCTTATCGATTCGAACTTCCGCTCTAGAATGTTTAATAAAATATGAAACGGTCAAGCTATCTATCTATCTATCTATCTATCTATCTATCTATCTATCTATCTATCTATCTATCTATCTATCTATGTACGTACCTGCCTACATACCTGTCTTCTCTTTCGACCACCTTCGGATAATCGGCCAGGGTATTTGAGTTCAACGACGCGTTCGATCGATCGCCCTCGTGAAACGAGAAATTGATCGGATTTGAAGCAAGAATCGAACCATACTCCGAACGAATGTTTCGTACCCATTGAAATCGTACGTTTTACGATTTTTCAAATTGAAACTGAAACGCATTACCTACCTATATCGCCTTCTAATATATTCCCTTTTCCTTGATTACGTTCGAATGGATGCATTATACGTGGATGCACGTACCTGTATTCAGAATTCCAATGCAAAAGCCGCATAGGTATTCGAGGCTCGATGAATTAACGGACCTCCGACCCTCTCTTAAGTGGACACATCTCCGTGCAGAATTTATTAGCCTAACCTTCCTACATATAGTAAGTAAATACGTACGTACGTACAAACGTACTCAAGTCCATATATATATATATATATATATATACACATTCAACGTTCGATTCGCATTCCTCGCACGATCATTCCGCTATCGAAAAGGAGATTCGACAAATCGGATTATCGTCTAACACGAAGAAAACACCTTTTTAACGCGTTCACGATGGATCGCGAGGTATCTCGTATGTATTTCCCGATTCGCTCGATATCCGTTCTCTTCGTAAAGTGATTAACTCGAAAGAGCCTGGAAATGGAAAAATCGATAAATCGTTCATGCGATAGTCGAACAAACGGTGCTCTTCTAAAATCCGAGAGTTTACGAACTTCTACATTGTGTTATCTCCCTGAACGTTGAATTTAATCGTTTGGCGCAAAACACACCCTTATCGCCTCCTCTGCCTTCGTCGCCATCACCATCTCTTTCCCCCCTTCGACCTCACCTCCTACCCTCACCTCCCAACTCCTCTCACCTACCCATCTACCTACTCTCCCGCATTCGAAAACTCTCCACGGCAAAGAGGAAAATACTCGAAACAGTGGCAATTAGAACGAATTCGCATCTCCGTATCGTACGGGTGTTGGGTCTTTTGTAGGCATTGCTCCCGTACGTTTGTTCGATGTTTCGTTGACAAAACACGAAGCGTACATCTCATCCAGCGGTGCGATCGCTGTGAACCTCGAATTTCTCACCCACGTCCCCACCCCTCGAACGCGGAGTCTACGCGTTCAATGGAAACGTGCATCGGTTCAATGATGCGATTGAAAAAGTCAGTTTCTCTTCGATATACGTTCGTATGCGTTCGTGACCATATCGCGCTATATCGTAGTTTGCTATTTCAACAGAGAAAAATTATTTTTTTTCTTTCTCTCTCTCTCTCTCTCTCTCTCTCTCTCGCTCTCTCTCTCTCTCTTTTTACCACTTTAATATCTGTTAATAAAAATATAAATTAATTATTGCATTATAACAATCGTTCGTTAATTAACTATTAAATATTCGCAGATATTCAACGAGCAAAAATGTATTTTCAGCTCTTAAATCGGTTCGTTGATTTAATTAATACCAACTAACGAT
This sequence comes from Vespula vulgaris, assembly GCF_905475345.1. NCBI lineage: Eukaryota > Metazoa > Arthropoda > Insecta > Hymenoptera > Vespidae > Vespula > Vespula vulgaris. Next base: position 2,151,045 of record NC_066588.1, read on the forward strand.
CAAATTAAATTAATTAAACCCGATCAAATATAAAATAATTATCCCGTTTCTTACCGCGACGGACTAATGGAAATTTGTTTCTGATCCTCTATCGAACGTGAATTTTGGTTCCCCCGTATTTTTTTCTTTTTCTTCTTTTCTTTTCTTTTATTATTATTATTTTCTTTCTTTTTTTTTTTATTTTAGGCGAAACGCCAGAAAAACCGGGCCACTGATCGTACCTTCGAACGAACGCGTACAAGTTTTGACAGTGGGTTTGCGAGATGGGAAAAAATGTAGATGGAAGTGGGAGAAAGGGACTATATAGAAAAAAGATAGATGAAATGGGAGAGAGGAATGAGTGAAAAAAAGGAAAGAAAAAAAAGGGGGAAAGGTTCTCGAAGCACTGGGCGACAGGAGGAGGGGGTGAAAGCGAAATAGAGAGAGAGAGAGAGAGAAAGAGAGAGAGAGAAAGAAAGAGAGATAGAGATGGAAAAAGGGTGAGGTGGGTTTAGACGTAGTCTCACGGTTAGCTCCCGTAAATTGGTGAAACTTTTGCGGAAGGTAAATTAGCGTCGGTAATAAAAAGCTCGGTTCTGGCTAAATTTCCTCCTTCTTTTTCTATTTCTGCTAGCTCGCTTTATTACCGCGAGTGGTTCACTTTCCACACGCTGACCGAATTCGATATATATATATATATATATACACACGTATATGTATGTATGTGTATATACGTGTCTATGTATGTATATACATATATATGTGTGTGTGTATATGTACGATTATGTTTGCGGTCCCGTGCACTCACTCGCTCGCGATGCATTTCGAAAGCAGACGAAATTACAAGTAGACTAGTTCCGGTAACGTTAGAACGAGATGATAGAAAAATAAAAAGTAAAGAGTTCGAAAAAGGTAGGAGCGTGGGAAGAACGGTTTTGACGAGGCAACACTCGAATCTATCCAAGTTCGGTCGATGTAAGACGAGCGATAACTCGAAGCAAGTTTCTTTCTCATCTCTCTTACGCGGTTGCTTCTCTTTCTCTTTCAATCTTTCTTTTACTCTCTATCTAAGTTTGTCTTTCTTTCCTTTCCTTTCCTTTCCCTTCCTTTTCTTTCCTTTCTCTTTTGCACAGTTACGATCGAGCCTTATAGCTTCGCCAAGGAAACAGCTCATCCCTCCCGGTAATCCCGCTCGATTTGCATTTAGAGGAGAACGTTTAAATGTAGGCTCGACCGAATACTCTGCCAGTAGATACATGTCGACGATTTGCGTTCTTTGTCTTACCGAGTCTCGTGGAAACTAAAAATACAAAACTTTTTTTTTTATTTCTCTCTTTTTCTCTTTCTCTCTTTCTCTCTTTCTCTCTTTCTCTCTCTCTCTCTCTCTCTCTCTCTCTATCTATCTATCTATCTCTCTGTCTGTCTTTTTCTTTCTCTCTCTCTTTATCTATCTATCTCTATCTATCTCTCTATATCTGTCTCTCTTCTCCTCTCTCTCTCTTTCTATTTCCTTCTCCATCGTCGATAGAGGAAATATTGAATGTTTTATATCGGTGATTCTCGCTTCTCGCACGATTAATCCGTAGAGCTTCGAATTGTCAATAACCTTTTCCTGGATCCGCACGATCGAGCCGGGAAAACGAAATTAGAGACGGAAATTGAAGCGTACGATTGCTCGATCGCGTTGTGATTATCGATAAATAAAAAAAAGGAAAAAAGAGCGCGCGAGAGCAAGAGCGACAGAAAGAGAGAGAGAGAGAGAGAGAGAGAGAGAGAGAGAAGAGTAGAATAAAACGCGTCGACGAACAGGATTAAGAGAGAGCTGTACGATTTTATTCTAGTCCGAGTTCGGAGCTCGCGGTCCGAATCGGTGACATTGTAATTATCGCGCATGTCTCGTCTCGCGTCTGCGCCATACCCGCTAATTTTTCATGCAACGTTGTGTTTTCCTCCCCGGAGACGGTCCATGCGGAACGTTAATTCGATTTATTTTGGTCGTCGCGTCGAACGAGGCCATTACAGGCCTCCCTCAAATTCGAAACATTTTCGAACGGTGCTCGAACTGGTCACCCTTTCTCTAACACATACCTACATGCATGTACATTCCTATACGTGTATGTGTGCGCCTACATACGTGAATATACATGTATATATATGTATGTATGTATATGTATGTATATACACACGTAGCTGCAAGAGATACCTATTACATCGGTCGCGAACGAATTTCGCGAACGAACAGAATTGTATCCGATCATTGTAAAGTCCCTTTTCCCCGCTGTCGACCCTCGTACGAATCCTCCGAAAAAGCAAAACGTGCTTCCATGCTAAGCAACAGCGGAAAAATCTCTGGGAACAAAAGATCCATCCATCTTTATCGACCTCATATCATTGCAGCCTAATAAAATTTTACAATCGTCCAACACTTTTAATCGTCGAATAAAACATTAATAGACACTTAACTCTTCCACCTCTCTTCAAAGTCTATATCAATATGCATATGTACTTACCTACCCATACGTCTGCCATATACGTTAAGTTTATACGACAGTGAATATTAATGAAAGAAATTTGCAATGTACTCACGTCGCGACGGTAGGAGGAAACGATTGCGAAAAGGAGATGCTTGAATTATTTACAAGTTTTAGCACATCATTAGGAATGTCGAAACAGGTAAGTAGATAGAGATAGAGAGAGAGAGAGAAAAAAAGAACAAGAAAACAAACGAAAAAAAAGAAAAAAAGAAAAACAAAAAAGATCGTCGGTCGAAGATTCTCATTCGACGTGCTTGAAACGCTCCAAAAGGAATTCCATAATATTCGCACAACACCATGGAATTCTAGTTTCCTACGTTGAAATAGATTTTCACGAACGGGGTGCCTTCGAACAGCCCTTTCGAGCAATCGTGCGACTAACTTGATAGAACGACAAACGTGTTCATGTGTGCGACCGTAAATACTCGATCAACGTATACGCGTATATAATGGATATAGTACTCGAACGTCGATGTACCATGTAGTTATATAAATAAATGTCAACGAAAAGCGGGTCGACATCGCGGCCCGTAGAAACGGTTGCTAGAGTGCACAGAACGAAATCGTGCTGGATCGCATCTAATTACGGGGCTGTCGATGCTTATTCCCACGGGAAAATCGTTCCGGATTGCACGTCTAGCCCGCTCAGAGCAACGATGGAAACTTCCCCTCTCTCTCTCTCTCTTTCTCTCTCTCTCTCTCTCTCTCTCTCTCTATCACTATCTCACTCTCTCACTCACTATTTCTCTCTATTTCTCTCTCTCTCTCTCTCTCTCATTCTCTATCCTTCTCTATCTCTAGCTTCCTCCCACTTGGTGCGGCCCCATCAAGCCCGTATTTTCCGGGGAAATGCAAATTCCAGGTCGCTGGCATCGACTCGAATCGAGCGATATATCGTGCAACCGACGTGGAAGAGAAGTGGACGTACGTGTGCGGAAAGATAGTAAACGCACGAAGAATATGTGTGTCCTCTCTTGAAGACTCTTCTCTCCTCGAGTTATGGAATCAAAGCTTGGAAGAAGCTTTAGAAAGAAAAAGAAAAAAGAGATATATAGAAAAAAATAAAGAGAGAAAAAAAAACATAGGGGGAAAAAAAGGAATGAAAAGGAAAGAAGAAATTTCTTCTACTTACTCCTCTTTCTCTTCGTTCCTTGCGGTTGTATCGTTTGAATCAAAATATACAGGTATAGTTATCTACGTATGTACATACAAGAATTCTTACTTCCTTTTAAACGACGTTCGAGAAATTCAGAGAAATAATTTCGTTCGATACGTCGCAGATGTTTTTCGAGCGAACTACTCGATGGTATCGTTGAACTCTCTTCTCTACCTTCCTTCTCTCTCTCTCTTTCTCTCTTTCTCTCTTTCTCTCAATCATCGAAAACGATATTTGAGGCTTGCACACACATCCACATATATATATATTATATATCTATATATATCTATGTAGGGGTATGAGAGGGATTCGTGAGATTGGTGCCAAACTCGACGAGAGAGTGCTGGCACGATCGACGGTGGTTTTCACAGATAGGGTAGAAGCTTCGACGTGTGTAACGGAAGAAAATTCTTTCGGTTAACCGTGACGATAATCCTGAAATCGATCGAAAGTCACCGATTTAAAAAAAAAAAAAATAAAGAAAAAAAAATAGAAAATAAAAGAAGAAGGAAAGTTCTCTATTTTAATTCCATAACATCTTATATCATCGTCATACAAAGCTTTTCCCTTTCGAGCGTGAATATCTTCATAATACTATATCCTCGTGTGTGTGTGTGTGTGTGTGTGTGTGTACACGAGTTTTCTAAACGTATTCGAATTTTCATATAATTTATACGGATACTTTGAAGTTGAACAATCGTCTATCTCGCAATATCGTACTCTCGAATACATATTTGACTCTGTTAATGACGTCTTGCCCGTACAAATTCGTTCTCGTGTACGTAACACGATGATAAAGATCAACGTAAGAACTTTAACGACTAGAAACATGCGTTAGACATGGATAAGAAGCAACGTGTTTGAGTTACGACATTGTTGGAAGGTTTCTGCGGTCTCGCATTACCGTCTGTGCACCCTTTTGATACATTCGACACCATCCGCAAACAAGGAGAAGTCATAGAAAATCACGGGCCCGGCCCCTTCGTCTTGTTAACGATGACGACGACGACGACGACAACGACGACGACGAAGACGACGAATCCCTTCGCCCTTTCTCAAAGATCACGACTTTAGCTTCGTTAAAAGGCAAAGCTCGTTGTAATACCGATAGCGAATATTTCACTTTATTAGGATCAAAGGATGAAAATTCACTTTGTGAAATTTCGGCCTTCGTTCATTTTGATCCTATAAAGAAAGACGGTTTAACTTAGTGAGCTAAGAAGAAAACTTTTCACGCCCTTTCCTGGATTTATCAAATCGATATTGAATCCATAAATATCGAGTAGCTTTGAATACACCGAAATGGGATAAAGTCGATAAAAAGAAACGATGGGACCGACTTTTCATCTACTTTTCTTTTTTCCTCTCCTACTTCACCACCCCGCCCACCAACCCAATCGCCATGTGTGTGACAGAGCTTTTGTTTGACTTTCAAATGGACCTGTGTCATCGATTCTCGAATTCAATTTCAAGAATCGCTCGCAAAAGAAAACTTAACTATAAGTATATATAAACTTTAACTAGATAGCTATGTGTATATATATATATATTTATAAATAAATATAATATAAAATATAATATAAAATTGAAATAAAGAAAATATTATATACGTATATAAAAATTTCAAAGAAAAAGATTTTACTTTCGGAAAAGTGAAAACTTTGTAAAAGCATTAATTAACAAGGTAAACGGCTGTGCAGGAACGAAATATCAACGTTTGAGTGTGTATATATATATATATTCATAAATAAATATAATATAAAATATAATATAAAATAGAAATAAAGAAAATATTATATGCGTATATAAAAATTCCAAAGAAAAAAATTTTACTTTCGGAAAAGTGAAAACGTTATAAAAAGATTAATTAACAAGGTAAACGTCTGTATAGGAACGAAAGGTCAACGTATGAGTAGTGATCAATAATCGAAGGATAACAACGTATGCTACCCCACATTTATTATTTCGCAACGATCGTGGAGCAACGTCGGCCGGTATTGGACATGTTTATTCTACGATGTTTAACCAGCCCACACGTCGTTCACAGAACTTGCGTACTACGTTGCAAGTACAACTACGATATCCATCGACTGTCCCGTAAACGTCGCATTGGCAATCTCCTGCAGTCGTCCTGACCTACTTGTCTAACTGAAATCTCGCTGCTGACATTTTACCCCGACCGTACGCACCTCTGCATATATACGTGTGTTCTTACATACATAAATATATATGTATATATATATATAATGTATACATACATAGATATAATATAACTACGTTCATAACGATAATCGATAATGAACAGCACACGATACATCTTTCATCCATCGTACACGCGTTAAAGTCACGGAAATTTCAAAGCAATGATAAATCGTTAGGCACCGTTCTAATTATTTTGAATTATCAAATCATAGATACCGGAGGTAAGGAAATTAGAAAATCATGAAATCAAGTAAACCGCTGGCATACACAAATGTTAGGTAGAGATTTATGTACACGGTTAAACGGAGAATGGAAATCCACGTGAAACGTCCATTTATTAGCGTCTTAAACTTTAACTTCTTTTGCGCGACTTTCGTTCTAAAGGAAAGTGAATTTCGAAGGAACGAGAAAGAAAGACCTTCGTCTTGCGGCCGATTCTCTAAGAGAAAAGTTAGTAGAATGGATTAAAAGAAAAAGAGAGAGAGAGAGAGAGAGAGAGAAAGAAAAAGAAGGAGAAAGAAAGAAAAAAAGAAACAAAGAATGATAGAAAGAGAAGAACAAAAAAAAAGAGGAGAGAAGTAGTTGCCGTATTTACCAAGATTGCACCTGCACTCTACCTCTCGTAAAGACGTATCTACGACGTTTCCGCGACGTTCGTTCGAGCGAACGAGATCTAATTAACATCGTCTCCGCCGAGTTAAAGTCTAATGACGTCAGACAAGACGACGATGGCAAATGAAAAATGGATTTGACGAACTTTTTTGACGACGACGCAGCGTGGATTTACGCAAGACGACGAGGACGACGACGACGACGACAGCGAAACGAGAACTATGAAATCAATTAAATAAAAATTTCATTCGTTACATTTCTTTCCTGTAAATATTTTATATCTCCATAAGAAAATAAAGTTTTATCAAGGCATTAACGACGGAGTTTCTGTTTAATTTAAAAAGCGTCTAGAGGTAAAAAAAAAAAAACCATGTCCTATCAGGATCGAAGGGAAAAAAAGAATCAAATGCGACAAATTTCAAGAAGGATACTGAAAATCTTCGACTAAGTCGATGATCGAAAGAGAACGCGTGTGAACGAAAGTGAAATAGAGAGAGAAAAAAAGAGAGAGAGAAAGAAAAATAGGTACACGCTTCTTCTGTCAATATATTCGAGCGGATTAAATGAAAGTCCCTTTCATTCGCGTTCCATTACGGACCGTTCCATATCAAAGTGTCGGACGATGGATAACGATTCTCGAACGCTCTGGCAAACAATTTCGCTACGATAAAGATCGGAGGTAAACGATGCCGTTCGTTTATTTTTTATTGCACACCGAATGCACCACGTCGATTCGCCCCGTTCGGGTTGGCTGGTTTGCTAGAAAAAGAGGAAAAGAGGAACGATATGGGGAGAGGGAGTAGTATTCAGGAGACCAAATAAAGCGAAAGACGATAAATCACGCGCGCTCCTCAATGATTTTCGATTTACCAGGAAGAGGACTTTTTTTTGATGAGATGGGTGGCCACCAGGTGGAAGATGGGAGAAGGGCCGGGTTTGGGAGGGGGAAATAGAGTAAAAGGGGAGGGGATAGGGATATATACGCGTAAGAGAAATGGCGATAGGTGGAATGAGACATCACTGGACCCAGGATTTTATGTGCACCACGCACTCGTTGTCGCGGGTGATTCGAGGCATGCTAGCCACCCCGAAAATCCGATAACGAGGCTCTTTTATTTTCAACGAGCGAGCAGGAAAACGAAGCGTTTTCTATCCTGTTCTAGAGGTATGTTCGATTAAAAAATTTGATGACCGCGCCAACGTAACACGCCTGTCTCCGACTTGGACGAGAAGCAAGGGAAAAAAATTAATAATAAAAAAAGAAGAAAAAAAAAAGATAAAGAAAGAGAACAAAACGAAACAGGACAGAACGAAGGATAAAATAATAAATAAAACGAAAAGAAAAAGCAAGCATCCACGCACGGAAAGAAAAACGAAGGAAGGTAAGGTTATAAAGAGAGGAAGAAAAAATTGAAAAAAGTAGAAGAAGGACTCCGCGAGAAGCGCGGATTCGTTGAGAACGACGAGCTATCTCGCACGACTCATCGAGTATTCTATCTACTCGTGCGAGGGTTTCGTTCTTTTCCGTCACTTTTTACTCCCTTTCCATTTTCTTTTCCTCTTTCTTTTTTCTTTATTTTTCCCTTATTTCTTTTTTTTTACCCGTCCTCTTTTTTCTCTTTTCTTTTTTTTTAACCAACACAGAGAAGCAGTTTACGAAGTCGTCGTCGTCGTCGTCGTCGGTCAGTAGCGTAGTACAGAATAGAAAGAGAAAGAGAAAGAGGGAAGAGAGAAAAGGAAAAGGGCTTGCTTTTATCCCTCCAAATTTTTTTCTCTCTTTCTCTCCTATTCTTTTTTTTTCTTTCTTTTTTCTCAGTCTAGAGCGAGCCCGGCACCTCTTCCTATTTTCCTCTTTTCTTTCTTTCTCTTCCGCTTTCGCGACGGAGACACGGGACCCTGAGAGAACGTATCCGATGCTCCCAACCTCTCTTCTTCTTCCCCCACCCTACCTATTCGCTACCTTACGTTTACGAAAAAGCTGAATTCGTTGACGATATTTTCGTCTGCTTTAGCTTCCCCAGGCGCTTTTTAAAGCTCGACGATAGAGCACCACGAACCGCGTCGTGGCTCGTGCGACGAAAACGTTATCTCTCTCTCTCTCTCTCTCTCTCTCTCTCTCTCTCTCTCTCTCTCTCTCTCGTCCGACGGGTTCTCTTATCGTCTTGGTTGGCGGGGTTGGGATAGGATGAAGGAGGAGTCAGAGGGAGAAGGGAATGAAACGGTAGATAACTGCGCCTTTTCTCTCATTCCTCGGTCGCGTATATTTCTTTCGTTTGTAAAGAAGAGATCACGTGGCTTGTAACTTGACTCGTTGCCTGAAAACACGTGATTTATTTAATACTCTTTCTCGTAAATACGACAAATACGTGAAAGGAAAATAAAATATAATACGATGCCGCTCGTTCCGGGTTGCTTTCAAAGTCCAAGATCATGAAAACTCTATGGAGCATTTGTTCTATCGAACTTTATGCGATTCGATAGGCAGAAACGTATAGGGAGCTAATAAAAATTCAAAATCCTCATAGTTTCGATGTCCGTTCGAGAGGAAAGAAATGTGTATCGACTCGTATACGAAATGGCCAGGCGTTTATCTTGAAAGCTTCGATGGGAGATGTTAGCGATAGTGGTGTTGGTGATGTCGATGGTTGCTGGTGGTAGTGGTAGTAGCGGTGGTGTTGGTGATGCTTTCGGAGAACGAACGAAAATTTGAGCCACTCTGACGATATACGGTTGGTTCGTCTATTCGTCTCTCGGTTACGTTACCTCCTCCTCCTCCTCCTCTCCTCCTCCTATTCCTCTTCGTTCTTCGTTCTCTTCCTTCTCCTCCTCATCCTCCTCTTCTTCCTTCTTCTCCCACTACTCTCAGAACGTATGCATGCATGAGACAGGCACGCGCGATCAGATAGATTCTCCTTTCGCAGTTCATGCGCATTTTGTCAATGACTTTCTCGTACCTCGTCGCTCTGAAAGATCGAATCGATCGTGTATGGAAACGACGTGTCCCGATCTACGACGATCTATGGTGATTCCGTTCTCACGCTGGATGCACCGTCGCGGTGCACTTTTATTTTCGCGTATCCTCGCTCGCGACAGAAAGAAAAGGGTGTAGGAGAAAAATAGATAGATAGAGAGACAGAGAGAGAGAGAGAGAGAGAGAGAGAGAGAGAGAGAGAAAGAATCGTAGGTATACACCCGCGTATTCGTTCGCGCACACGAGGATCGATAGATATTATTTCCGGGCTGCACACGACACAGCCTGAATCCACAATGCGCTTCCGCGAGTGCAGCGCAACGCAGCTTCCATAATAATGCGAACGCATTTTGCGTGCGACTCGCGCAAACCTATCTCGAGGAAACTACACGACGGATAGAAAGAAGAGAAAGAGAGAGAGAGAGAGAGAGAGAGAGAGAGAGAAGGGAATTAGGAGAGAGCTTTTTTATAACACGTATCCTGGATAAAAATTCCTTTTCATCGGAATTCAGCGAATTTAACGTAGGTGTCTCGTGTCCGAGCCGGTTGTCCCGATGATCCTCTTTATTCTGGAAAGCCTGGATATCCTGGCAGTAACGATGACTAACGTACGTACGTGCGGTGTAAACGTCGACTCCGAGTCTACGAACGGGGTGCCGCAAACGTAGAGAAGTGTCGAGAAGCGTCGAGTTTTATGGGAGCGTGAGAGTATGAAAAGGTCGTGCACGTTCACCGATTCGGATCGATATAGACTTGTACGTACACCCCATATACGAAACTGTTAACGTTGTATAAGTCTAATAATATAGTAGATCGAAATACATCTTTCATTTTATTTATAATCGTCCGTATAGCACGATAAGTTTTACGTATCTCTTCGTAAAATCCGTAGATGGAAATTTTCACGATTAAAATTGAAATGCATCCAGTAAGAAATAATTTACGTTCGTATTCAGAAGATAAAAATTAAAGGGGTTGAAAAATAACGTATCCTCGTTACGAGAAATCCTCTTTAGCTCGTTTGAAATGTGCAGGATTTAATCAATTAAAAATGCAGATTTTCCTTATAATTTAAGTTTTCTTCGGATAAGGATATATGTACATATATATATATATATATATATATATATGTGTGTGTGTGTGTGTGTGTGTGTATATATATAAAAAGCCAATTAATATATATATATATACACATATAGATATGTATGTATATAATTGGCTTTTTGCAATCGTTCGAGAATCAGTCTAACGTCCTGATAAGTACAAGTTAATTTGGAATGGGTTTCCAGTCGCGATGAGAGAAGATAGATGAATCTCTCTCGTATATAGAGACCGTCCTGGTAAAATAGATTTAACTTAGTCGTCGTGGACACTTCCGTGCAAGCTTAATCCTATGGAGATTTGACGAGGTTTACGGTTCGCGTCTTCCATTTCGATTAGAAGGGTTCACACTGTATACATGGCTTTTCTCCTGGGTATTCATGCAGAAATTTTGAGCTCGCCTGTAGCTGGATAGAAAGCGATCTAGTTCCCGAGCTTTATATATCGTAGGTGATTTCTCGGAGAAAATTGTTCGGGGCCTAACCGACCGCGTTAATGTTCTTTCTCTCTCCCTCTCTCTCTCTCTCTCTCTCTCTCTCGCTCTACATTCTTCCGAAGAGAAATTCTACTATCGAACGAAAAGTTTGGAAACTAAAATTCCACGGCGTAAAAAAAGAAAGTAGGAAAAAAAAGAAGAAATAGAATAAAAAAAGATATTAAGTTCCGGCGAACTAGAAATAATTCCGATGAAATTTTCAACATTTCGCATAGATAGAAATGAGTCAATGCGAGACATTAGAAACGTTATTTTCGACGTAACCTATCGGACAAAATGTCTAATCCTAAGTTTAGGATTCGATTAAATGGAAAAGTCGGTCCAGGATTAAGACAAAAAAAAATTGAGTCTTTCCGATAGCGGAAGACTATAAACGGTCTGGCTCGAAAGCTCTCATCGATTCTCGAAGGAGCTTCATAAAGTACAGCCGTCGTCGGACGATATCACGAAAAGAGAAGAGGAGAGGAGGGGAGGAGGATGAAGAAAGAGGTAGGAGACTATTTCCGGAAACGCTCGAAAAATGTCCTGTGATTTGCTCGCCGTTGTCGTTCGATCGAGGGTAGGAGAGACGGGCGTCACCAAAAGCGCTTAAATTTAATCGGAGCTTGGAAATTCGGGGGCGTACACGTTTCGACGTGGGAATAGACGACGACACGGTACCGTGACGTAAAATTTATTACCGCTTCAATTAGAAATTGATGGAACGTTGGACGATAATCGATTTAGGATCGAATCGGTTCGGACAGTTTCCACCTCTTCCGCTTCTCTTTCGTTTTCGTTTTCGTTTTCGTTTTCGTTTTGTTAAGGTGCAGGAGGATCGACCGAAATTTGTCGCTCGAATTTCGTCGCCCGCGATTCATTCGATTCCGGGTCAATTATCTAGCATGAAAATTTTATTATCGACGAATCGACGATTACAAAAGTAATTCTACGTAATCGAGATATCCTATTGTTAATTAAAAATGCACAACAATGTAGGATCAGAATCGTAGCGCTCTCGTTACGGTACGGATGAATTTACGACATTAAAAAAAAAAAAAGAGAGAAAAGAGAAGAAAAGAAAAATGAAAAATGAAAAAAAGGAAAAGAAAAAGAAGAACGAGTAGCCTTTTCCGACCTAACGTTTCTCCTTGTTTCATCGTCTGGGTACAGCACGCGATCGCTTTCCTCCCAGCTTGTTCCATTATTTTCCAACGCGAGGACCTGTTGACTTTAATTGCATACACCACTGTCGAGCTTCTCCCCACCAAAACGCCCACGGAATAATCCAGGCATCTCGAGCCGAGAGTTTTCGACGAGGCGGAGAACTTTGCACTTTGGGGTGGCACGCAAAACCCGGTAGACATGACGCTGAATAGGCACAGGTACGGGTAATAAAAGGAGACGGATAGAAAGAGAGAGAAAGAGAGACAGAGAGAAAGAGAGAGAGAGAGAGAGAGAGGTAATAAGAGAGCAAAAGGGGATAAGAGAAGGATAGAAAAGAGGAGGGATAGTAGAAGACGGTGTCGTTGGAATCTCAGAGTCGACTAGAGCGACTTTACGACTCTTCTTGACAGAGAGAAAGTGTGAGAAAGAGAGAAAGAGGTAGAATCCAAAGTTCCTGGCAGGACTCAAAGGCTTTCCTTTCCCCCGTTTTCTCCATTTTAAAACGTCGAGAAGCCGTACTTCGCTTAGCCCGAGGCATCATACTAATTAGAAAACTTGCAAAGTCTCACGGAGCGGGAGAAAGATGAGGGGACGAACGACCGAGAAGTAGAGAGAAAGAGAGAGAAAGAGAGAGAAATAAGAAGAGGGATGACTGTGAAATCGAAGGGAAAGGGTGGCATGCTTGTCACGAATGGCAAAATCGAGTGCTACTGAATGAATCCCTGAAATTTCTCTTTAAATATTTCCTTGATTACGGGTTCTAGTCTTAGACAGAAACCTCTTTTATGCTTCCTGAGAAGGATTAAAATGTAGGTACCTGAAAGAACAAAAAAGAATAAAAAGAGAAGGGGGGAGGAAAAAAGAAGAAATAGAAAACTTTCAAATAAAGAGAGGAGGGTAGCAAGTCTGATATTTTTTTTTTTTTTTCAAAATGATAGCGCGAAAGTAACTTACGACGCGTTTGAACGCCTTGCTAATTACTTAAAACGGATATTCCGTGCAGCCGTGTGCAAACGAGATTACCATATTTTTGTCGTTCATCTCGCTTGCACAGTGAACGAGAGGAAATCTTTCCGCCGTTTTCAATGGATCTTCTTGAAAGCGCCGACTTTCAAAATGGCTTTCTCAAATGGCTTAGTTTTATGGAGGCGCGGAATGTTTTTCGCGAGAATATATTAAAACTGCGGAAAAGAAATTACTTTGGTCGGTACGTGTAGTAAATAACATTTAACTCTTCTCTTCTCTACGGGAAAAAGGGGGAGGTATGAATTACGTAACACGTGTGCTTAACGCTCTCGTCATGCATATTATATGTGTATGTATGTATATGTGTATATATATATATATATATATATATATATATATATATATACATATATATATATATATGTGCTTGTCGACTTTTCGCTACTTTACTGTATTCGCTTAAGACACGGAAATAATTTTCGCAGATTTCGCATTATATTTAATAATCGGTCGACGATTTTAAAAGTGGAAGAAATCGATATGCGACGTATTTACTTACTTATTTACTTACTCACTTACTTATTTATCAACGTAAACCGAAAAACGTCGGATTAAATTCTTAACAAGAGGAAAAAAGTGACAGACGCGAAACGACGCCGCTACTCCGGCACGTTTATCTTCGATTTTTTAAGCGCCAGTGGATCTTCCAATTAAAAATAACTAAGAAATAACGCTTACTTTTTGTCTGTCTATTTGTTAACCTTTGAAAAGAAAGAAAAAAACCATACAATTTTATTTTATGATCCGATATCCTTGAAGTTTGAAGAGAGAAAAATAAAAGGACAAAGAGAGAGAGAACTATAGCGTGTGTCTTCGTCGAGATATAATTTACTAAAACCGAGGGTACCAATTAATAACCAATATTATCCACGTGTTAGCTTACAAAGAGAGGCAACGGCGCGGAATGGAGTGCGCTACGAGGAATGGAACGTTAACTACGCGACCGGTATATCGAGTATTAACTATGCTCGTCGTTCGACTTCCGCAGGCTATGAAAATCCCATGTGGCGGACGACGAGAGGTAGGTAGATAGTTAGATAGGTAGGTAGGTAGGTAGGTAGGTAGGTAGGTAGGTAGGTGGGTGGATATGTATGTATGTATGTATAGACAAAAAGAAGAAGAAAAGAAAAGGAGAAAGAGGAGAAAGAGAGTGGTTGGTTCTGGCCGCGATATTAAAAGCAGGTTGAGTGCGAATGCTTGGCGAGTGTGTTCGCCCGGGGCCTTTTTCGAGAGCGAGGAGACGCAAACGGGAAAAGGGAAGAAATAAAGAAACAGTCGACAAAAAAAAATGAGAGAGAGAGAAAAGAGAGAAGTGGAACGTGGTACGATTTAAAAAACAAATTTATAAAACTATGCATATATAATAGACGAAGGTTACTCCCACCCTCCTTCCTTTTCACAACCCCTTCCCCGTGTCTCTCTTCTTAAAACCATCGAGAAATATTTGATACGTTTTAAACGAAGAATCGAATAAACTAAAATTCGTACTGTGCCTCGTAAAATTGTATCGTATCGATAGCACGAACCGATAGTTAATATGTACGAAGGGGTAGATCTTCTCGATATTAAGTACCGGGCGATGGGCAGGGTCGGGTTGAACCAGGATAGATGCGATCCTCGCGAATTCTAAAACATAAACGGACGTGCAATTTTCCCGGACGGGCAAAATCGCATAAACGTAACCTCCATATCGTTCCCTTCTTGGGAACTGCTTCTCTCCGGACTATCCTTTCTCCAACTTCGTACTTGATGTTGGCACGCGAATCACGTTTCGCTGGGACGCGAACGGGGGTAACTCGTAGCAAAACTTCCCTCGGCGAGTGAGAGATTGCGAAGCATTTAGGGAATCGCGGATGGTAGTAGGGGCCCGTTAGAAAGACGTCGTTGGGTTTGCGGGCTAGTAACGTGTCAGTGGTTCTGCTCTCCTCTTCATATAACTAACACAACCTTTGAGAGGGTAGGTCGCTAATGTTTCAAGTTTCGAGATCGTGTACGTACCTATCTACCTACCTACCTATCTACCTACGTTGTCCCGGGACACCCTTTTTCATCTACCCTTCCAACCGGGTTCGTTGAAATATTGTAATTAAAATTGTTCGTTACACTACTACGTACTCTCTGTCTTTATATTCTCTCTCTCTCTCTTTCTTTATCTCTTTTTCATTCCCTTGTTGGCAGCTACGTGAAACGTTCTATCTCTCTCTCTCTCTCTCTCTCTCTCTCTCTCTCTCTCTCTCCCTCTCTCTCTCTATCTCTCTATCCTTTTCTCCACGGTACGTACGGCTAGCAGCTCGACGTTAATTTGTCGCGGTACGGCGTGTCGCAAGCCGCCACGATAAATATTCATCCCACGTGCTTCCTCGAGGTCGAGACTACTCGAGAACGATGCACTTTCTTGCCACGTGACCCCACGGGTTCGCCAGATTTTCTCGTAGCTCCTCTCTTTCTCCGATAAAAGCAACCAAAGTGAAGTAGGGCCCCCGTCATCCCGATTAGAACTTGCGATTATACTCGCGATCAATGGCCACTAATTGCGCCATACTTACGCGCTTTATTTCCCTTCCTTTCCCATTTTTTTCTTATTTTTGTTCTTTTTCCTTCTTCGTCCTCCCTTATTCTTCCTCGTTCACTCTTTATACTCGTTTCGGCCTACGTGGAACAAAAGTTTAATGAGTTTGAGGAGTTAAAACGATCGATTCGACGATAGCGTTCAACCACTCGTTACATATCTCTTAAGAACTCTTGGTTATTATTCTTTGGCGATAAAAAAAAAAGAAGAAGAAAAGAATAAGAAGGAGGAAGAAGAAGAAGAAGAAGAAGAAAATGGAAAAGAAAACATTTCTCATCGGATCACGTTCCGCAAAGATATTATAAACGTTCCTTTAATGGCGAACTACAAGAACGAAACGGCAAAGGGATGGATTAGTATTACCTACTTATTACTTATCTGAAAAGCACTTCCGCGGCATCAAAGGCACCTTTCGTTCGGTCGAATTCGAAGGTTGCTCTCTTCGAACGGATTGTATAGAGGGATCGGATTCAATGCTCGAATCATAAACCTTTTGTTCGACCGACCAATCTACGAATACCGTACTTGAAAGTACCGAGCTTGCGCGAATTCGAACGGTAAAGCCAGACTTTATGGATTTCTCTCGTTCGAAAATCACGTATGAAAGACTATTTTCAATTTCGTGTAAGCTATACCCTTAAGCATCGTTCTCGACTATTCTACTCGGTATTATCTTTGAATAAATGGTAAAAAGGATTTAGAATAAAAAAGTGAAGGAGAGATTTAAACGAAGAGAAGAGAGATATAAACGATAGATATCCTTCTACCTTCCGGAAAAATTATTTTCTCAACGTCGGATGATGATAATAATATCGTATCGGATAACGTTTAAGAAGGATTTCAAGACGAGTCGAAACGTTTGAACACATGGATCTCCACGTAGACGTACCTAAGAGTTACTTAATCGGGTAACGAGAGAATATCCAACTCTTCGTCTAATATACTCCTACTATCGCTCCATGTCGATCATATATAGGATCTCACTTAAAGTTTACGTTTAACCATAACCGTAACTCTTTCGAGCGTATGAAGTCGTTGTCCGTGGTTAGCGAGACATCACCGTGGAAGGAATTCAACCGGGCCGAAAATGGTTCGCGCGCGAAATATGGTTTGCCTAATGACTCTTGCGAAAGGTAAACTTTCGTTAACGGCCATGTATTCCTAGTTAAAATGAAGATAGAAAACGAAGGTAAATAGGGCTCTACTCCGAGGCGACTTCGTTTAATTTCCAACATACAGGTAAACCATCCGCTCATTCTAGTAAATTTCCATTAAAGGTAATCTCACTTATTAAAGAGGTGCAATATCACGGTATATACCTTTGACTTTTAATCGCACGCTCGCCATGTAAAGTTACCTCGTCCGATGGTACATAACACCGAAAGTAATTTATAGTTAAAATGGTTTTGTTTATTAACTCACTTCCTTCTTTGCATTTTCATCGAATAAGCAAGCGATCCACGATTGCTTTACCTTTAACTCTTGGGTAACTCTTTAAACTCCGCTAGGACTTAATTTCCACGGTACGTAAATAATTCGAGGGAATCTACGGGAGGTTTAAACGAGTATTCGTTATATTTCTAGAGCTTTCTACGCTTAGAACACTTCATCGTCGAGAGTCTACGGTGAAACGAAAGACGTTTTCTCTTCGATAAAAGCTGGACTCCGAGAGCCGAGAAAAGTCCTTGGACTGTTCTGTTTTCCCGTCTTTCTCAAGCTCGTTCGCTCGTTCAGCCGCATCTTATCCTCCCGGGCGAGCGAAGAACACGAGGAAGAAGAAACTTCAAGGGAGTCGAGGATCCTAAGTAAACGACGTCGGAGGTGCGAGTAAATTTCATGGGATAGCTTTTGTGAAAACGCCGTGTCGAGAAGACGGCGGCGCGTGTTTCACGAAGGACGGATCAATTAGCAAGGTGGAGAAGAAAGAGGACAAGGAAGAGGAGAAGAAGAACAAGAGAAGGTGGAGAAGAGGAGAAGGAGGAGCGAGAGAGAAGAAGAAGCTAGCGAAAGGAATGAAAGGAGACCGACGATCTCCGACCATTAAGGAGGTGGTACGCGGAGCGAAACGGCGACGTTACTACCGCGATAGTAGTTACCTTTATCGCCGAGCCCAAAGTCCAAGGAGCAGAACGAACCGAGTCCAAGGATTACGTCCTCGCGTATTTTTTCGAGTTACATGCCGGAAAATTCCATCGCGAACTGAGAACACGAAAACGACGAGATCTCATGCCCGTTAATATCTCTGGAAATTTAAAACGCTCGAGTTTGCACGAATAAAGAGGACTGATAAAACTCGAAAGCTTGTCCAATGGTTGTCCCTTTCTCTTTCTCTATTTCTCTGACTCTGTCTCTTTCTCTCCGTCTCTTATTCTCCCTGTTGTAACTCTTTCTCTTCGTCTAGTCTTCACCTTCCTTACGTTGTTTACGAAGTACTTAACGAGATCGTTCCTCCCACGGCTTGAGATTTCATGAAAACAGAATTGTTTCGTTCTGATGCGCGCGCATTACCGTGTTTAATTTGGTAAAAGCTCTACTTGATGTCCCTCTTTTCCGAGCCCTCCTTCTCATTCGTAACCGACGAGATACTTTTCCTGTTTTCACAATAGTAGGACGTTCTTAATAAAAGCATGGAATATATATATGTATCTTCCATGTTCCAGATGTACGTATACATACATACATACATACATATATATACATGCGTGCGTGTGTGTTTATATATTTAGAACCGCAAGAAACATAATCAAGCATTCTAACATAACAATCTTGAGAATGTAATTATCTTTACATCCGTTGGATACTCGTTTGCAGAATTAAACGAATTCTGTTTCGACTCATATCTAGAAAGATATTTCCTTTTGTTGCCTTTATCATTTTTCTTCATTACGTCGCGTAATTTCTCCTTGTTCTTTTTTCCTCTTTTTTCTTCTTTTCTTTTTCTTTTTTTTTTTTTTTTTTTTTTTTGATATATTACAAAAAGTCCGATTATAATGTCGAAAGATTTGTCTTCTCTATTCGAACGATAAAACTCGTTCTTCTTCGAAAAAAGGAGGAAGAAGAAAAAATGAAGAAAGAAAAAATAAAAAAGAAGAAGAAGAAAAAAAAAGAAAAGAACACAAAAAAGTTATACACCATACGAGATTACCGCGTTAAGTTGGCGATGTATAGCTCGCCATTACTCGTAAAAATCGTATCTTTCTTGTATAATGTACGAGCAGAAGCCTTTTTCTCTGTTCTCCATTGTTAGCGAATGAATAGCAATTCGTACTTTTCGACCGATCCAATCTTCGAAGTTCTTTCTTCTTCATCTTCTTTTTCTTCTTCTTCTTCTTCTTCTCCTCCTCCTCCTCCTCCTCCTCCTCCTCATTCTCTTCCTTCTTCTTCTTCTTCGCACGATTCATAACGCTTCTCAACATCCTACGGAAATTGTTCTTGTACCATCTTTTTATTGCAAATTACTTCTTTCCAGAGCTTGAAATCCGATTACTCCGATGGAAACGATTTTAACGAGATTCTCGTTTTTTCCCCTTATGATTTTCCACTCGTTACGATGTTCTTTGAAATTTTCTTTCGCCCCTTCTTTTTTCCGTTTTTCTTTTTTCCCTTTATTCCTTCTTCTTTCCTTTCCTTTTCTTTTCTTTTCTTTTCTTTTCTTTTCTTTTCTTCTTTTTTTTGTTCCTCTCTGTCTCTCTCTTTTTTCTTTTTTCTTTTTTCCTTGCTCCTCGAGATAGTAACGCAGTAATGATCGTATCTAATCTATCTTTCGTCAGACATCATAGTTCATGCTACATTTCAAATTACAAAACGACCTCGAAAAATGTCTATTTTAGTTTCTACCCCTTAACAAGCTCCCACGCAGAAATCCGAAGTGTACCGAAGAAAAAGCCACTACGATTATATTGCAAGAGGATAAGGAAAGAGCTAGTCCGTCGGAGGAACGTGGAACGGAGAAAGGTAGAAGGAGAATGAGAACGAGAGAGAAAGAAAGAGATGGAGGGTAGCTCGAAAAGGACCATGGCGCATAATTCCCTAGTTATTCCACTGCCGGCTGCCCGTTATAAACCGCCAGGCGCAATAAACATTTGTAATTCGCGCGTACGGCCAGACTTTCGGGGGTTGGAGGAGCGTAAGCGAGGGATATGCAACGATGGTGCATAGCCGAAAGAAAAAGAGGATGTAAGTGTGAAGGAAGGAAAGGAAGGATAAAAAAGAGAAAGAGAAAGAAAAAGAAAAAGAGAAAAAAAATGAAGAAGGAAAGATACAAAAAGAAGAGAGAAAGAGAAAAGAAGGAACGAGAGGAAAGTGAGGTACAAGAGGTAGCGGCGTATTAGGTAGAAGGAGGGGAAAAAAATTATCGTTAAATCTCCGCCGACGTAGAAATTAACGAGTCTACTTTTCTCCTAGCTATGTATATCTGCACTCGTATATCCAGCTCGTATATATCGTGCATACAAAGCTTCTTCAACCGCGTATCTTCGACCTTTTCCGAGAACGCTAGCAAATCTTCTGGACAAGCTAGGATGCACGTAAACGCGTATCCCTATGCACACGATATACTTTCCCGTTCTGCATAGAATCCCGCACGTTCTACTATACAAACGCACGTCTGGAAATTACAGACGTGAGTTGCTTTTGCGGGCAAGGATAGGTACACGCGGATTCGTAAAGCTCAAGGAAAAGGATCGTACGAAATTCGATTTCTCCCTCTCTCTCTCTCTCTCTCTCTATCTATCTATCTATCTCTCCTTTTCTCTTTCTCTCATTCTCTACTTGGAACGTTCGAGCTTAAGTAGTACGAGTCAATAACAGCTTCCAATGCCTTCGACCCTCGAATAATTAATTATCGATTGGACGATGCTAATCTCTTTCCAATCTTACGTAATACGTATACACAATCTACTGCTATGTTGTTTACGTAAGATACCCTTCGGTATTGTGAGCTCTAATCAACCGATCGTTACGTAGAAAGGTTACATATATATATATATATATATATATATATATATATATATATATATATATACGCGCACACACACACACACACACATATGTGTATAAGTATCTATGTCTCTCGTTTCAATGATAGAGGCAATTTTCTACTCCCTTTATAGTGTGGAACATTTCGCGCTTTCTTGTCTACTTGAATTGAAACAAGAAAAACGAGAGAGAGAGAGAGAGAGAGAGAGAGAACTCGCGCAAATTCTCGTTCTCTCATACACACAGTCGGGACAATCTACGGCTTCCTCAAGAAGACTTTACGCGTTGCATACCACTTATAACAGCGGCTGAGGTAGCGTCGGCGTCGTCGCCGGTGGTGAGACGAGGGAGAGCAATTACGAACATCTGCTCTCGAATCTACCGTACACACATTGCCAACGAGTTTCAGAGTGGCTTTCATAAGCTTGGCTTTAATCCTTAAATGGCTCCTGACGCTCGTCAGCGCCGGTAATGCCCGTTAACGTATATCCGGAACCCTCCAGATCGTTACGCGATCCCAGTGAAACTAACGTTAGGACACACAATTCTACGACGAAAGAGACACATCAGCCTTCCGCCCTTTCGATTCTCCGATTCCCGCTACTCGTGTTCCTCCGGTACACGGCTCGCTCGGTGGTTTGTAACTCTCGTGCTCGTTGCCCGTTCTACGTCTACTTTCGCGAAATTTATGCACCGAGCGCGGCTAGAGATTTAACGTTCAAACTTGGCAGCCGTCATTTCTCCCCTCGCGTTTTCGCCTACATACAAAACGTCGCATGCGTTCGTTCGTTCGTTCGTTCGTTCGTTCGTTCGTTCGTTCGTTCGTTCGTTCGTTCGTTCGTTACCGTACGGCTTAATTCTCGGCAAAATGCTCGTTTTAACTTTCCCCTTTACCAGTTGTTTTTTCGTCTTCTTTTTTTCATATTTTTCTGTCCTTTTTCATTTATCTTTCTCTCTCTCTCTCTCTCTCTTTCTGTGTCTCTCTGTGTGTGTTTTCGGTTTTCTTTTTTATTTTTTTTCTTCGTTTATTTTTTTTTTCCTTTTTTTTGAGTTTTTTGTTTTTTGTTTTTCGTTTTCGTTTTCGTTTGTTCTTTTTATTTTTTCTCTTTTTCTTTCTTTTTTCTTCTTTTTTTTTTTTTGGTTTCTTTTTTTTGCGACATAAACGAAATCACCCGAAAGAGAAAAAGAACTGTCGAGGACATAGTACACCGAGATATTCCACGAGTATTCCCTGTCTATATATATGTATATATATATTTTTTTTATCTATTTCCTTTCTTTTTCTTTTTTCGGAAAATGTTTAGAGACATTACGAGGGTACAAAAGCTGCTTTCATCGAACGGTAGCGAATTTAATTTACCAGCCGTTCGAATCTACGTTCTCGTTATATGCACGGAATGCGAACTGAAAGAGGAGGTGGATTGAAAAAAGAATGAAATCGAACGATCCGTAAATGCATTTCGAGCGTTTCTCGTGAGATCATTGAAACGGATGAAACTCTCGGAAACGTCGATTATAGTGCGAAGAAAGATAAAGGAGTGAGTGAGCGAAAGAGTTAGCGAGTGAGTCGGTGAGTCACTCAGTGATTGTGTATGTATGTAGAAGAGAGAGAAAGAGAGAGATCGATCGAACGATTCGACTTGCAATCGTGGTCGAGATCGTATCGTCCGAATTTCGATGCGTCAACGAACCGAGAAATCCTCTATGCACGCGACGACGTCGGGACAATCGCGTTTCGAGATACCTTTTGCGTTCCGGGCCGACGAAATGACGTCACGAATTGCACCGCTGCTTTGCATACTTCGCCGGTATTCTACCTTCTCCCTTATACGAGATTTCTACTCGAATAGGAAAACTCTGTTTTCCGGTTTTTCGTCCATTCGAATTTAACGAACTCTCTTTTGGGAGAGGAGAGAAGGGAGAGAGGGCGAAAAAAAAACAAGAAATCGACCCGTCTCGATCCAAACTTTAATGTGTGATTTACTTTAACGAAAAAAGGAAAGAAAAAAAGAAAAGAAGGGAAAAAAGAGGAAAAAGAAAGAAAGGAAAACAATATGGAAAGAATAGAAGAAAAAGATTGGCCAATAATAATTCGTCAGAGAGACAAAGAGACAAGTAAAAATTTACGAGTGCTATCCTAACGTTTTACACGCGTTTCTTTCTCAAGACACTTTAACAAATGAGAAAAGCTCACTCGCGAGCACGTACATTTCGAGCCAAGCTCTTTTTAGATTCTCCTCTCGAGGTTCGAGGTCGCTATCATTCGCGCAACATCAAGATGGAAGAAAGGCAGTGACGAAGTAGAGTCGCTTCGTTTAGAACGATTATTCGTGCGAACGCATCCGACGGTTAATATATCCATCTGCTCTACGATGGAACACATATCGCCTTGGTAAATATTTATCGAGGAATTTTCTATCATAACGTAGATAAGTAGTTACTTACTCACTCGAGTCGGCCGGTTTTAACGAACTTCGCGTCGATTCGAAAGAAAAAAAAATTCTTCTTTTTTCTTCCGTTAAACGCGAGCTCTTTTACAAAAGAACGAGAAAGACGGAATTAACGCGTATTAACCATATATATATATATATATATATATATATATATATATATATATACGCTACTGGATATCTCTTTCTAAAAGCTAAAATATTTCTCTGACTTTACAAAAGGAAAACAAAGGAACACGTAAGTACGATTTAACGACTCTTTATACGAAGGGTAAGCACTCGAAGCGAAGCGAAGAAAGAAGAAAAGAATTAAAAAAAAAGAAATAAGAAAAAATTGAAAAAAGAAAGAGAGAGAGAGAGAGAGAGGGAAAAAGAGAGAATAAGAAAAAAAGAAGAAAAAAGAAAAGTTCCAACGACGAAAGATTAGCGAGACCATGGACTACGACATAGCTCTTCCATATTTCAACGTTTAACCGTTTACTTGTGCCATTGAAAAAAAAGGAAAAAAAAAGAAAGAAAAAAAAAAGAAAGAGAGAAATGACCAGGTACTCGTGATACTTTTCTCGACGTTGAATACGAAGGTCTTACATATGATTTTAAATCGGAGTTTCCTCATATCGTACGAGTGGTTATATCCATGAAAACGTCCGGCGAACGTTTCTCACCAGCCACGCCAGTTTGCACATATGTATTAACGTGGCTTTTGTCTTGCGTGGTTAGCTGAATATACCGTCGGGAATGGGCATATTGCGGATTTTGTGTGCACTGCTTTAGTTTCATCCTAGGCGGGCCAATGCGCGGCAAACTTTCATTCTAAGACGTCTTCTTCTCTGAATTTAACGTAGGAAATATCTACGTGAAATGTATTACTCGATATATCATTTTCAAGTTTATAGTACGACTTAACAATAGGGATGGAAACAATCTCGTCTTTATCGCTTTTATTCGTTCAATTTAATTAACGATTACGTTTGTTAATCGACTAATTGATTGCTTAAAAAAAAAAAAAAAGAAACAATTCATCGAAAATAAATAATGTCGAAAATAAATTAGATAATCAGGTAAACGCTAATTAAACCGTGGTATTATAAATTTTTCTATTTTTCTCTCGGACAACCGTGGTATCGAAAACTATGGTAATATTTTATCTAACGTGTACGAGTAATTTTTTATCCTTCGAAAATTAATCTCGTCGAACGTAAAGAAAATAAACGGAAGCGAAAGTAGTAGGTATGTTCGTTCTATTAATCAAAGTTCACTTAATTAAGCTGCTGCTTCGTAAAACGAACTTGGGAGGATCAGTTTACCTGGGATCGGATCGGTTCGGAGTTTTCTCAAGAACCATCATCTTTCGTTCGTTCGTTTCTTTCTCCCTTCCTTCGTTTGAATGACATCTTGAAAAGATCTTAAGACGTTTGAGTCAAAACCTTCGAACCGAGAACGATCGTTCTTGGAACAATTCGCTAATATTTATCACGATAATTATCAGGAGATAACATTATCAATCGATAATCAATCAGCTCTAGTTACGAACCCTTTTATAAAAGACAATATCCATGGTTGGTTTATAGTGCATGCGTCATTACATTCTCTCTCTTTCTCTTTCCTCTTTTCACCCTCAACGAATAACTTAATTACGTCGAACTGTTCTCTCGCTTTCGTCGATAACGTGGTCCAAACAAGGATCGCGGCAGAACGAATCTCGTAGATCATAGTGAAGCAAATACATTCAATGGCGCGAGGCTCGAAACTCTTGGTCCGATTAAAACGACGATAATTAACGTCGACCAACCGAAAGCCTTTTCTCTCTCTCTCTCTCTCTCTCTTTCTCTTTCTCTCTATCTCTCTCGGGTTTCGATTTTCCCTCGACGTTGTTAATAATAGCTTTGGGTACTATAGTTCACCGAAAGAAATTAATCAAAGTCGTGTAGACCGAAAGTTGCGATCGATCGTGTGCACTCGCAAACATAATACAAATCGTTAAATTCTTTTTAAAGGAATAGTAGTTTTGACGATTAATAAGAGATCCAAGATCCCCCTTATATATACATACATACATATATATATATATATATGTATGTACGTGTATATGTGTGTATGATCAACCTTTTATATATAAAATACGCAAGTATGTGAATGCATTGTTTTTTTTTGGAATAAAAAAGGAAGGATAAGAGGGGGGAAAGAGTAAAAAAAAAAAAGAAAAAAAGAAAAAAAATAAGGTAGATACTACTAAAAGCAAGGAAAGTCTCGTAAGAATCGAGCACATATCGACTTCGAAAAACGATAAACCGTGAAAGTAGAGGAGACGATTCTCGTCGAAATTCGCGAGCACGCTAACGCCATATCGTTCTTTACCTTCTACTTTCAACCTAACCAGTCCACCCACTTACCCACCCACCAACACCCACGCCACCCATCCTTCTTTTCTTTCCACTTTACTTCCTTTTTCTCTTTTCTCCATGTGTTCAGCAGACAGCTCGTATACGATCCAGGCCAGCGTGAAAACGACATACCAAGGCATCATCTGTTCAGCATAAAATAGAATTTCTACTCATCTCTCTCTCTTTTTCTCTTTACATCTTTTTGTTTATCGTATCTTCGGTGATCCATTTGTTTCTCTCGTCTTTTACGATGCACGTAAATTGTAAAAGCCAAAGAGAAAGAGAGATAAGAGAGAAAAAGAAAGAGAGAGAGAGAGAGAGAGAGAAAAAGAGACAATATCTGTGAACATCGAAAGAAGCATTAAAACGAAATATAGTTATTTTTTCTCTTTTCCTTTTATATATCGGATACTAGTCCTCTGTAAAGTCTTAGAATTCTACGACTTTAAGAATTCGTTCGATGTCTATTCACCGCGTTAGATGACTGAAAGAAAAGGGCACAAAGTAAAAGAGCGAAACAGAGGATGGATTTTTATCTGAAAAAGATCGTGCTTCTTCTATAGTGGTTCGTTTCGAGGTATCATGCTACGATGTTGAAAGAGATATAAATCCTCTTCCTTCGAATCTCTAGTAAAGAGAAAAAGAGAGACTGACACGGTATTTTACTTTCGAAAATGTAGATTTATAGAGAACATCTTGTTCGTCTTGAACATCTTCTTTCTTGTTGTTTTGTTGTTGTTGTTATTGAAAGATGTTCCCTGTAAGAACGATGTGTTGAAACGTATAATGTGTTAATAACGAGTTATTTAAATAATCGAGTTGTACGAAACAATGTTTGATCATTTTCAGTTAAAATAATCTCCATTTAAATATATAATGTATATATACATATATATGTATGTATGTATATGTGTATGTATATATAAGTTCTGCAAAAGGTTACATCAAAGAGAATAATCAAATAATGGTGGATGATAAGAAATATAAGAAACTTACGAAGGTAGCTCACATTGGATAGTTTCTAGGTTTTAGTATGATAGCAAAGGTTAGAACACGAAGAGAGTACAAAGGATGGGATTAAAGGAAGGTCGATTACGCATAGCGCCGGTTTGGCTCGTAACAGACGTCTACATCAGGTCCGAACGTTTCGTAGCTAGAGGCGTACCAAAAGGAGATCACAAAGGACATCGTTGGGAGAAAGCTAGAAAAGGGGACGAGCCGCTCTTTTCGCAGGCACGTTTCGCGAATGCCTCCGACTCTTCGAATCAAGCGTGGTCGTGAAAGAGAATGGAAAGGTAGGATTCTAAAAAGGATAGAACGTTGAACGTGGAATTAAGATAATGGCTAACGAAAATTAGAGTTCATTCTTCAAAGTACTTTTTCTTCTTCTTTTTCTTTTCCCTCTTTTTTTTTTTTTACTCGTCTCTGCCGAAGGTAGTGTGTTTAAAAAAAGAGAGAGAGAGAGAGAGAAAGAAATTAAATGTTCACAGACAAAATTTTTATAACCCGGAAAAAAAATGTTGATACGTTGGGAACGAAGTATATTGAATAAAATCGATATCGTCACGTTCGCAAAAAGATTCGTTTGGCATCCGTCCCGAGTATTTCAGAAAAATTGAAAAGCAGAGTGCGCTCATCGCTTCCGTTTTGTTTTCTACATTGCCGTCACGTGGATCATCGGGAGAAACAAGTTTCGACTCCTAGCTACCCCCGGCTAGGAGAAACGGAACGTTCTCCGAACACGTACGAGAAGTTAGCGTCACTTTCATCGATTTCGAGAGAGGGACCCATACATTCGTCGCTTACAAAATCCCTTCTAGCTACCCTTTCCTTCGTCCTTCGTTCTGCGTCCTTCGTTCTGCGTCCTTCTTCCTACGGCAATACGATCACTTTGAAATCCGTTGAAACTCGCGAGGAAAAGTCTCGAAAAATCTTGAAAGTTTTATACCAAAGATCTTCGTAAAGTAACTCGTAAATATTCCGACTCTTTCTTTGTGGTATCGATTTTTTGCCAAGTCGATAAGAAACTTCATAGTTTCAATTTCTCGAAATCAAATTTGTTCTCCATTTTCTCTGTTCATTTGGAAGCTAATCAAATGAAATTCTTGAAACTGAAAAGGTTGCTTCCTTCGAAGAACTCCGACTAGTGTCGAATATTTCCTCGTTACTTCTTATTGCGTGCCAAACGAAATTCCAAGAAGAAGAAAAAGAGGAAGAAGAAGAAAAAGGAGAAAATTTGAAAGCGCGAAATTCCAACATCAATGGCTTTCAACGATTCGAGATATCGCAGAAACAACAAGGAAGACGGTATATATTCTATTGTGAACTCGGGAATAGAGTGTAATTTCTCTGTGTAAGCACGTTGACTTTGCTCGTCGACTAAACGCGTTGGACGACTTCTAATATAGGCGATAGGTAGGTAGGTAGGTACTCGGATTACGTGAACTAGGACGCTCCGTGATCTTTTTCGAGTATTTCAAGAAATATCGACAAATAGAAAGAATATAGTCAATTTCTTTGTTTAGTAAATCTCTTTGTTTAGTAAGAAAGAAATGATCATT
Source organism: Vespula vulgaris (assembly GCF_905475345.1). Taxonomy (NCBI): domain Eukaryota; kingdom Metazoa; phylum Arthropoda; class Insecta; order Hymenoptera; family Vespidae; genus Vespula; species Vespula vulgaris. The sequence continues at coordinate 2,179,209 of NC_066588.1, forward strand.
TAAGTAACAAAAAAGTAAGTAACATTAAAGTAACAAAAAATCTTGTTCATAAAAATATCGAAATTCTTATCAGCACTCGATATAAAATTAAGAAAGGGAGAAAAAATATATCAAAATGAAATAAGCGTACTTACGAGTTACTTCATGATAATACGAAGAAAATTAAACGAGAACGAGATTAAAGCTAAGCTCGTGCATTAACGTTTACGTTCCGTACGATCTTTAATCTACTACGACGTAGCTACGACTGACTTACTCGAACGAAAAACGTAAATGAAAGAGAAGGCACGAAAGAAACAAAAACACAGAGGTCGTGTAACAATCTGCGATACATATTCATCTGAATATTTTTCAATGAGAAAGTAAACATACAGTAACAGTACTGTGAAAAATGAGACGAAGAGATAGAAAGAGAGAGAGAGAGAGAGAGAGAGAGAGAGATAAATAATAAATAAAGAGAGGTGATAAATCTCGAAATGATAAGAATATAGTCTGCTACGAAATTTTTTGGTATACTCTACAGGAAGCTTTGCTATCTCCAACCAATGAACGCACCTCGTACGTTTCGATACGTACATAGTTACAAGAAAATGTTTGTGTGTCGTAACGATGGACAAACAAGTAAAAGAAAGAAAGAAAGAAAGAAAGAAAGAAAGAGAAAAAGAGAAAGACGAAGAAGAGAGTGAAGAAAGTAAATCGATTTTCGATTCGAATCGGACGACGTTGACAACGTTCGTGTTCGTAAAGAGAAAGAAAAAGTACCGACTTGTCTTTGAACGATTTCCACGCCAAGGGAATACGAATGTACGCTCCGAAGGTCAGCAACCCTTCGCTTGCAACAACGTTCCTGTTATTTCCTAATATGTAAAACTCTCAATGTAACTTGTTCGACTGAACGATATTTCGTCGAGTATTCGCAATTTTTCCAACTTTCTCTCAGCAATCTCCTTTGTATTTTGCGACTGAAAGAAAAATGTCCGGTATGTAAAATGAATAAAAGAAATAAAGATCGAACAACGTCGAAATCTCGGACGTTTTCTTTCTTCTTCTTTTTTTTTTCTTTTTTCTTTCTATTTTTTCCATGTTTTTTACTCTTTTATTTATTTTATTTATTTATTGTTTTTATTTTCTTTTCTCTTCTTTTTTTTGTAATATACAGTAAACAGTAAAATGTAAAATACTAGGAATAACGTTACAATCGTGTTTTCGTTTCTATCCAACGGAATGACGCGCGGCCGATACTACACTGACCCTTTAGAATTTTTACGACAGAAAGTTCCTGTGTATTTCCAGATTTTATATTTAACGACGAGACGATCAAACTCAACGAAAAAAGAAAAAAAACGGGAGAAAGAAAGAATCAAAAAAGAAAAAAAAAAGGAGGAGAGAAGAATAAAAATACGATCGATCATTTTTCCATTATATTTTAGTATCGCAGATAAGTAAGTAAGCAAGTAAATAAGTTTCTTCTTTTACATTCTTTCTTCTTCCACACAAAAATTTGAAAAGGAGAATGACGAAAATTAACAGTATACTCTTCGATCGAGCACGCAGACGTTTTCATTTTCGTTTTTAATCGGTTTTTGATTTCCACGTATTATCACGTGGATAAAAGGGAGTCGCTTGGCTTATTCGTCGATGGGAGTGAGGAGGAAAGAAAAAGAAAAAGAAAAAAAATGAAAAAGAAAAACTGGAAAAAAGAAAGACGAAAAGAAGAAGATAAGTTTGGTTTTCGAAAAAGAAGAAAAGAAAAGGATGAAAAAATGGACGGGGTGGATGGGACAGATTGGGAGTGATTGGGGGGAGGTACAGAGGGTACAATGAAGAAGGGAGTTTCATGATGTGGCTATCGAAGGTTCCACTCGTCTCTTGGTGAACGAAGTACTTTCAGTGATGCCAGGCGAAGGTCTTCCAATTTAAAAATACGAGAAGGGGTTCAGACTTCTCCGAGCCAATATCGAATATCTCGAGGTAGGGAAGCGACACACAGGATAAATCGAACGTAAAGCGGATCGTCCGACCGGTATCGTATAAACTCTATCAAGGGGACACCGAACGAAGCTTTCAATTTACCGTTACCAGAGATTCGGGTTTGCATCTATACGTTGCCTCAACGATTATAGCTTACCGATGATCATCAGTGAAAAAAGAAAAAAAAAATATTGAAAAAAGAAAAAGGATAAAAGATAAAAGGAAAATGTCAACGGAGGGAAAATTTTTTCGAAGTAATAACGTACAGGAATTAATTTAAAATTCGATTTTATATCGATTTTATATCGTATACATAATATCAAATGAAGTTGTGTAATTATTAAACGTGTAAATTCGTTAAATATGTCAATGACATATAACAATGAGAACTACTTTAACGTGGATACATTAATAAGAATGTAGGAAAATAATTTTCCTGATTCGCTATCGATAATTGAAAGGAAGGTTTTTTGTTGCTGTTGTATGTTTGTCTCTATTTTTTTCTTTTTTTCTATCGTCATCCTTCGCTCGTAACGAAACAAAGAGGAAATTTTTTTTTTTTTGGTTAGAAAACAATTCTATCGAATTCGTTCGTCTATAACATACTACACCTACGATGGATTTCTCTGCTTTCCGGATTAAAAATTTACATCGGATTACGATCACGAGTCCGAGATGAAACATCAAAGATAAAAAGACAAAGAGGGTATTTTCGAACAGAGGCCGCCGTGTGAAGCGAGTTCGATCGATCCTTTCTCTCTCTCTCTCTCCCTTTTTCTCTCTATTTTCATGGTTGACGAACAATCTCCTGTTGGCAAAGCCTGCCGAAATCGTGGGAGTCTTTTTTTGCGATATCCCAAAAAATGACCGTGCGAGCGAATAGAAAGGAGTGAGATATAGATGGAAAAGATAGAAGCGCGAGTTAGCAGGTGTCAAATATCTTTGTTTGCTTCGTTGGGATAGGTTCGTTAGGGGTGCTTCGTATACTCCATTCACACGCTATAACAGCGTTACCAAACTTGCTCTATCCTCGTGGAATAGTAAGTGCTATTTGAAGTCTATTTACATAGAATATACACTCTGCCTAAAAGATTTCATTCGAGAAAACAATGGGAACATTGTCGTACTAAAGAAAAAGAAAAAGATGTCGTTTCCTCCAACTTCTTTCTAATAGCATTAAAAGTCAACTCTCTCTCTCTCTCTCTCTCTCTCTCTCTTTCTCTCAGACCAAGTTCGTTAAGATCGATTTAAATAATCGTTCTCAAAATACAGCCTGAGACAATACGAACGCAAACGTGCTTCGAGACGTACACAAATTACAAATTACGAAATATTAATCCAATAAGAAAATGTAGACGAATGAATATTAAAAAGAGAAAAAGAAAGAAAAAAGTAATTTCCCGCGAAGAGATTTTTTCAAAGATTATCGTTTTTCCATTCGACAACGTTCCTCGATTTAATTTCGTTCGAACGCAATGGCCATCGATTTTTTTGACTCGGAAAAGCAAGTAATTTCGTGGAGGGTGTATCGTTCGTAAAATCCTCTATTTTTTGCACATTCGCTTGGACTTCCTGGTAAAGGACAAAGATAAGGGGTGGGGAAAGAGAGAGGAAAAGTAGTAGGAGATTCAATTGCATTTCACGTTTAAAGTTAAAGGCCATCGGGAATGCGCTTACGCTCGTATGGATGCCTTTTAATTACTCTAATGGACATAAGGTAGAGAGAACAAGAGCGTGTAATATTCCTGTAACAACTGGATATCTATATCGCGACACATAAAATTGAATTTTCGAAACAAGCCATAAGTAAGTAAGTAGTACGTATATGTAAAATGGAAGGAGAATTTCTAGACTGTAGATGAATATCACGATCCAAGCTATGAACTACGTTTACACGCGTCCCATCCAACAACTTCACCGGGAAGGCTTTTCAATGAAGTTCCATAGAGCAGAATTTCAATTGTTAAGCAAAATAGTTTGGATTCGAATGGGTGCTATTATATCGAATAGAGGACGAGCGTCTGGATGAAGAGAGAGAGGGTTATACGTGCTAAATACGTGAGGATATCGTATGGGGGTTGAGGTTCAAACCGATTCACAATGAGTACTGATTGTTGCTAAACTATCTCAATGTGATCAGAGATCAGTCTTTAGATCAGATCTTTCGATGCAAGAGATAAAAATATTTTTTTTCTCTCTCTCTCTCTCTCTCCCTCCTTTTTATGGGAATCGATCGAGCTTGCAAATCGAACATTAATTGTAACAGATAAAGGAAAAAGGAATATAATGTAAAAAGATTTTCATTCCGAAAGACAAGTTCGTTAGGTAAGTAGATAGGTAGGTAAATAGTCGCGAAAAGTCGCGATAGCTAGGTATCGAGCTCTGTTCGAGCTTTAGCCGGGCTCGATATCGATAAAGTACCACTCTTTCGAGGAGACAAGAACGCGCTTGCGACCAAAGTACCACTAGGTACGATAGTAACATTCGGTTCCCGAGCACGTATTGGCACCCGTGCTTGCATCTAGATGTAAAGAGAGAGAGAAAGAGAGAGAGAGAGAGAGAGAGAGAGAGAGAGAAGACTTGATGCATCGCACATTCACCCTTTTGTCCTCCCCACCTTTTCCTTTCCTTCCCTTTTTCTTCCTTCGTCGTTCGCCTGCACGGATTTGCCTGCATCTTCGAGCCACTGAACGATATAATAGCGAAACTATCTACAGGCCATAGATATTCTCGAACCTTCGAGAAAAGAGAAGTTCTATCTAAAATGTTTAAAGAAAAAGAAAAATATTAGAAGGATCAAAAGTGTTGAAAAAGAGTCAAATAGAGTGTATAACCTTACAAAGGCGTCTACGTATCTCGCGTTATCGCAAACCGCAGAATTACGCACATACACGTATACGCGTGTTACTACGAATTAACTCGTTGTAGCTGCAACTATGACTATACAATCCAGCTAGTTTTGCAATCCCACCATCACTGGAGACTACCGTATCGGTTACATGAAAATTAAGCAGGATACTCTACCTGATTACATCGTTAAAATTTTAAGGCAGACGACGTGAAAATCTACCGATCTGATCTTCGTATCGTATTACGTCGATTCGCAAGTGTTGTTTCATTGCAAAAAAAGAAACAAAAATATATATATATAAACAAAAAAAAAATATCTGTAGAAAAGAAAATAAATCGTCGCGAACAATTTTAAATCGATATCCCCTATCCCCTCCACCCCCAAGTGGGGGACATCGTATAAACTATATTATAACGTTTAAACGATTTCCACTTGTGATATTCCCAGCACGCTTCAAAATCGGCAAAACGTTCGGGAGAAATTACGACGACGCGGCACGTCGCGACGGACTCACACGTTCACGTTTATACGTCGCTTCGTATACGGGGTTTAATTTAATGAACCGTCGATGTTTGCACGCGCGTTTTCTACGTGCGTTTTATGCCGATAGTCCGACGGTCCGGTCGGCAAAAGTCCGATCGAAAAGCAACAAGGATAAAATCAAAGATCTTACGATATTTGATATCGTTAATTGTAAAGCAATCTATTATTACTATTATTATTATTATTATTTCGACAATTTATTAATAAAGTTAATGTTAGAAAAAAGTCGAAACGTGAAATGAAATACATGAAATAAGCATCGTTATCAGAGATATAACACGTCGATCGATCAGAGAAAATCATTTGAAATTCATTAAATTCTGTCGAGATCGGGAGTCTCATCCGTTAATTCAAATAATCAAGCTCCTGGCGTATTCGCGATCTCGAAATGTGCCACGTTCGGCTAATATCCCTTCAGGAAAGTTCTGTCGACAATAATATCATCCTCTGTTTGGATGTTCGCGAAATGGCTAACCCATTTAATGCCATTCATTCTGCTGTTCCAATGGAATTAAACGAAATCGGTTGTTCCGGAGTCGAATCGTAAGTCTTTAAACGCATTTCGACCACGTGCCGTAGAAACAAACGCTTCGACGCTCTCGAAAATTGCCAATAGACGTTTCGCATAACTCGCGTTTATAAAGCAATTCGTTTTATCTTCCCCCGATGTATTTCGATCTGTCAATCGAATAAACGAAGCTTCTTTCGTTCTTGGTACTCGACGAGATAAAACGATACAAGCGCGTCTTTGTTCTTCGATCTTTGCAATTGAACAAACAGTGTTCCTACGTAATCGCCGAGGGTCGTCGTCGCGTAATGCTATAAAAAAGAGAGAAAGGAAAAAAAAAAGAAAATTATACGAAAAAATCGTAAACGATAAAAATCTTAAGGCGATTAGTCCATCGAAGAAATAAAGAGATCAGACATCGAATACGATCCTCTTTCTTCATTGATCAACCTTGGATCAAAGATTTTCTATCGAATAGTCTGAAAGCTTGGAATCGTCTTATTTAAAAGTTCTAATAACGTCGTTGAAATATTTGTTCGTGCGTCAGAAAATCACAGTCGAACAGAAGGTACCAAGAACGAAGGGAGTCAGACAGAAGTGTTGTACGTGCAGCCAGGCAGCGATTATCAGATTTATCGTCCAGCCGCGAGTGGAATCGCTCAGGCAAGTAACGTCACGCTGGATGAGGGTATTTAGACATCGTGCGGTGCAACGGGATGGCTAGATAAAATATTTCCCAGCACGTGGTCGCGTCGCGGGGCGATTTACAAAAAATGAATTTCCGATCGGACGAGCAATCGGTTGTGTGCACCGATCGATCCTACACCACGGTTCGGAATCGGTTCTCTTCTCTCATACGGGTTTAAGCGACCATTGCCGAGGAAATATTTATTCGTTGCACGCTTGAATTTTTCAATCCCCTGGCATTGCTGATCGGTGATTGGTTTAAATCTTTTCTGCTTGAAACATGCCGGATCGCATTTGTAAATAGTCGATACACAACGACGATCGTTTACACGATTTCATTCCCGACGACAGCTTTGTTATCTCCACCGGGCTACTCCTCTTTATTTTTTGTTTTCGTTTTTGTTGTTCTTTTTCTATTCGTCTCTTTTCTTTGTCTTTTCTTTTCTTTCTCTTCTCCTTATACCTGGAACGATTATCAATAAACTTTTTTATCTTTATATAAGTGACGATACATTTTGTGTCTTATGTTACGGGATACTAATTTGGAACGAAGCCAAACGGATGACACCGACGGCGCGTACACCGATTATGAGGATTAGCAGCATTCGAATTGTAAATGCAGGTAGAACAAATGGTAGTACACCACGTACGCGCGGCGCTGAACGTTATAAACTTTAGCGGAGATCACCGGCCTGTTAAACGATGTTTCGTTGGTTCCTCTCGCAACTGCGGAACGATTTGCCGGGCGCAAACGACTGTCCGCCAGCTAATTAATCGATTAGCATCGCAACGCGTTTCGGTTAATTTTCAAAATTGCTACGGACGCACGAGAACGTTGATATACCTTCGACTCGGCCACTGTCGTTGTGTGCTCGTCAAACATGAAAAGGGCTGAGGTGAAGAGATGAGAGGAGGGGAAGAAAAACACGTGTCGACACGCGTACGATGTATACAGAAGAGGTCACTGTTATTCGCCTTTCCAAGGGCCAAAAAAAAAAAGAGAGAGAGAAAAAATAAAAAGTATATTACAGAAATAAAAATAACGTTATACGACGCAAGATTCGATAATGAAATTTATGTTTCGAGAAAAACATTTCTCATAATAATATTAAAACGAGATTGCGCTCCGTGCAATCTTTTTTCTTTTCTCCTTTTTTCTTTTCCCTCTCTTCTCCTCCCTTCTTTCTTATCTTTCTTTTTTCTTTTTGACTAGCGACGTAATACAAATGTTCGTAAAAAAGTTGAAAAAGAACAAATATAAGATCTAGCTCGAATTATCCAACCAGGCGAATCCGTCCGTTCTTGATGAAGAAAAGTTTCCGGAAGAGACGGAGAAGAATAGAAAAAGAAGAAAAAGAGAGAGGGAGAAGAAAAAAGAAAAAGAAAAAGATGAAGAGAAGGACGAGGAGGAGGAGGAGGAGGAGGAGGAGGAGGAGGAGGAAGATGAGGACGAGGAGATGGATGAGACCTTCGAGAGATGTCGTCGAAGAAGATACCGTTCTCGATGAGCTTTTACTTTGACGATCCGGTTTATAATACGTCCTTCGGAAGAGTTTCAAGTGTAGTTACGTACGTACGTACGTAGATACATACATACATACGTATATATATATATATATATATACATACGTAGTAAGTTGAAAGAGAAGAACAAACAATCGATTCGTTCGTTCCTCTCTCGTGTCAACACAATTTACCTCTTAGAGCCAATTCCGCATATCGCCGGAAGGTGAATCTCTCTCTCTCTCTTTCTCTCTCTTTCTTTTTCTCTCTCTCTGTGTTTCTCTCTTGGCACGCAAGGCAGACGCGACGTGCGACGAGTTTGTCGAGAGGGATGCGAGAAACTACGAATATTGCGTGTACGCTTCTCTTCCCGAGGTAAACATCGAAAGATAGAGATGGAAATGTAACCAATGAAAGAAAGAGATAGATAAATAGAGAGAAAGAGAGAGAGAGGAACGAAGAGAAGGAGAAGAAGATAGCAAACGTCCACACGTAGAGACGTTCTAACGGAATCTCGCAATGCAGTTGGTTAACTTACTTAAGTGTCTAAATGTAGAGCCGCTCGGTGGGTAGCCGGCACGTTAACTTTATCGAAACTCGTTTTAGCGAATTGCGACTAGACGACGACTAAGACGACGACGACGGCGACGACATTCTATGTTGCTTCTCCCTTAGGGCCTTCAACGACGGCCCGGGAATTGGACGAGAATTAGGCTGCGTTAATTTGAAGTTAGATTACGAATCTCTAGGTTCTTGCGAACGGTATACGTTCTATTCTAGACGCTGAAACAACGTCTCAATATCGTTAACTTCCATCCGATTTTCTTGGATATTCATGAAAACGAGAGTTAAGGGAATAAAAGAGTATTGACTATCCTTTTTAAAATATTTTATACGACCGAGAGAGAGAGAGAGAGAGAGAGAGAGAGAGAGAGAGAATCGATTTCTCTTTTGGCCAGGTTACTTCTCGAAACGTATTATTCCGTATAGTGTAGTGTAACCTGGCAACTACTCTCTTAGAGACGAACGACGACGAAGTTACCGCGAAAGGAAAGAAGCGGGTTGAAGAAGGGAAAAAGGCCAGGGGCGGTACACGACAAGTCCATTCCGCTTTCAGAGACTCCTACGTCTAGAGAAATAAAATGACCTACAGAGGAATACCACCGTGTGATTAGGATCAGACTGGTGTAAGTAGTTCACCGTTTCACGAATTGTGTGTTCTGGTGGACGTCTAAGTGAAAAATGGATTAAGAAATTGCATCGATAAATAAGTAATGTAATATATCGTTAAATGTTTTAAAGGTATACGGACGTTAAAGTAATTTATATCTCTCAAACGTCTAAATATTTCTTATCCGAGACTTTACGAAACGTCATTTCAACGTATTTACTATACCGTATATCGAAAAGTATCTACGCGTTGACCTCGACTCATCGAATTTACAAAGTCTCGGTTTCGTACCAAATACCCGTTGAAATTTGTAAGTAGTTCGACTTCGGTCCGAAAGTCAAGAGTTAAAATTGACGGGCCATTAAGAGCTAGCGCGTGGCTAGATAATCCTCCCCATTTCCCCAACCCCATTCCACCCTCACTCGGCTCGCCGTAGTGTTAGCTATGCACGAGTTTAATTACATTGATGAATTACGCAAACTCCCTCTTTCTCTCTCTCTCTCTCTCTCTCTCTCTCTCTCTGTTTCCATCTCTCTATCCGTTTCTCTCATAGCCAAGTTCAACGGAGACAACGGATTCATCTTCATCGTGAATACGGCGTGTCTAGAATCGATACTCTTGAGACTTTCTTGATTCATGTCATTAACCGACAGCAGCTCTGCATCGAGAAGCTTCGCTCGATTACGAAGGAGAAAATCGATTGATTACGTTACCGCACGCATTGAAAGCTTCTATGAAAAGGAAAAATTGAAATTTTTAAATGGATATAACGCCTGTAGAAAGTAACGTAAATTCGTCACTTAGATTCGATACAATGCTAGTACTTCACACACACACATACACACATATATATATACATATAATATATATGTATATATATGCATATATATATATACGTAGGTAGGTACATAAAACACATAGATATGTACATACATACGTAAGTAAGTACATAAAATAGATAGGTATACGGCTTTGGTGAGGAAAATTGGCCTGGCACAAGTTCTACGCTCGATTTGGTGAAAAGCGTGAAAGGTAAACGCGACACCGGGGCAGTTCTCTAGTCGATATTTCCCCAGGACTGTCGGCCAGCCTAATTGAAATCGTCAGGCCTTTTATCACGTGGAACAAAAGACGGTAAAGTCAGAGAGCATGGAACTCATTACGTGTCGCGAAACCGGAGAATGAGAGAAAGAGAAAGAAAGAGAGAGAAAGAGAGAGAAAGAGAGGGAGGGACTCGAACGAGCTCGTCGATAGGAAATTCGTGATCGACCACTGCAAGCACGCAGAAAAGCTTTCTTGTTCTTTCAATGGATCGACTAAAACAAAGGGAAACCGTATGGAGATGCCGATAGAGACGATGAAAGAGGAAAATGGAGGATCGGTGAAAGCTGGAAACACGTACAAGTTTAGCGCATCCTCATAGACGATATCCGATATCAGCTTTGATCTCCAAAGCAAAGGTATGACTGTCTCTCGAAGGTGCCTGTATCGAATTTCGCCAAAGAAAAAGCGATATATATATATATATATATATACACATGTACAATCGGAGGTATACTCCTACAGGAATTCATAGTAACGCCACCTGAAAATTTCCAACGACTGTCTAGTTTCTATCGTCTACATAGGAGACGGCCGTCTCTTGAGTTTCTATACGAGAAAACGAAAAACTTCCTAGTAGGTTACCTTACTTTGAAAAAAGAAAAGAGAAAGAAAGAAAGAAAGAAAGAAAAAACTCAGATCGCGCATGGCACGAAAGCTTATTCCAAGATTTCGGATAAAATTCACGGAGTAGATATGTACCTACTCTCGATATCGAACGAAACGAAATACGGTTCGATATTGTGGATTGTACGGTACGGTACTCGGATATTGGATGGAGTTTACTCGTGATCCGAGATATATCTACGTTTTAATGGAAGAAACATGAGAGAAGAGAGAAATTATAATAATAAATGGTTAATTCGTTATGGGACGGACCAAAAAAAAAAAAAGTAAATAATAATTAAAAGTTACTCAAGTATTTCAAGATAAAAAAATTCTCGACCAAAATTATTCGTCGTAGAGAAAAGCTAGTCTCGACTCCTGGTCGATCTTCCTTCTGAAACTCGCATAGATACATGTATATTCTCATGACAATACGTCTACGTACGACCTAATTTTCCACGTTTCGAGAAAACGAGCCTTGGTGGCCTATTATTTGAATTACGTGCAACGTTACATCGTCGTACTGTGGTACATATGTACTTACGTAGATGTGTATATCGAGTTGAAACTTCATAAAATATAACTTAGCTAATTTTCTAGAATAAATTTGTCCCATGTAGATTTTCTTTTTGAACGCAAAAATCAAACGATAATAACAACGACGACGACGACGACAACGACGACGACGACGATAATAATACTAACAATAATAAGATGAAACAAAGAGCGAAGAAAGAAAAGAAAGGAGAGAAAGACAGATATAGACAGACAGATAGACAGACAGACAGAGAGAGAAAGAGAGAAAGAGAAGAAGACTAAAGTTCAACCTTCCGACTCCTCTCGAGACTCGATGCTACTGTTCTCTCGTAAGGCATCCCCCACCCCGACATTATTTATGCTTCGCTCGGAAGTCGCGAAAGCGAGCGGCGGCGGCAATGGCGGCGGCAAGGACGGTGGCAACGGCACGAGCACAGAAATACTACTTTCGGAACTTGGAGAACTTCTGACGGAAACCACCACGGGCGCGGCAGAGCGGAAATTTATGGATTTTGTTTGGTACCTTCGTCTAGACCTGGCCCGAGCTTTGATTTATGATAGATTCGAGAAGGTATCGGGCAACGATGATAAGAGGATGATTCGATGGCCTTTGTCGATTTTCTGTCATCCGTTGTACAAGAAAAATAAAAAAGGACCGAATCTTTGATAAGCTCGATAAGAATAGTTTCATCTCTCTTTTCTATCTCACTGTCTCTCTCTTTTTGTTTTTCTAATAGGAATAGAAAACGCATGTGCTTGGTTAGCAAGACACGTGTTGTTTGCGTTAACTTTTCTGTAAATACAAAAACGTATCAGTCGGAATACATTGGAGAATTTTTGTTTGAATGTTAGAAGATAAGAAAAGGGGCCGTTGGAAAATCGAGAATCGGAAGAAAGAAGCTTACGTCAGCGTCAGAGCTAACGCCAAGACGGAGGTCAAATGTGACACACGGTGATGCGTTAGAAAGCCGTTTTATAATAGAAATCGTTACCTTGGTGCGACCTACGCGGTATCGAAAGAAGTCGCATCGTCTCCTCGCTCACCTCGACTCCATGTCGGATTTCTGGAAATGGTAGAAGAAGAAGAGGATGAAGAAAAAGGAGAAGAAGAGAGAGAAAGAGGGAGAGAAAGATAGGAAAAGGAAGTTTTCCACGAGACGGCCGTAAGTTCTTCCTTCTTTTCCCATTCCGCGAATACACAGTGTACTTTTCTTGCTCTTTAGAGTTCACGTTGATACTATTCGAAGGAACAATCCCGCAATCTCGAAGGATACAAATGCGAGAGCCATTTTTCTTTCTTGTCTTGTTCGTAGAGGACGAAGAAGACGTGAAAGAAACAAAGAACGATCTTCCACCTAAGTATCGTAAATTTAAAGAACAACAATTTTTGATGTCCATAGTTGTACTATGCCCATATATATATAATTGCTCTGCGAATTGCAATCGATCGAACGAGTTCTTCTTATTCTTCTCTTCTCTTCTTTCCTTTTTTTTCCTTCCTTCTTGTATTTGTCAAAAAATGACGACTACGAAAGTTCAAAGAAATATGGTACCACTTAGGTTGGTTGTTAAATACGATTTATCGCGTTGATCACGCGACCACAAAAACGTCGACTTATTGCTCGACATAACACCAGTGCTCGTTTCCCTTGAGGCTTTTAAATTATCGTGAAAAAGTGGGTCGAACTGGCTGGGTCTAATTCCACTCCTTTTCGTCTCGAAAGAATAGGAAACTTGTGGACACGAAAAGGCTGGAAAGGCTTTCCATTATATTATTTTTCAACGACTACGAAAAGGTTGGATGTTGTTGCTTGAATAATTCATATAAAGAAAGAAAGAAAGAAAAAAATGAAGGAAGAAAAAAAAAAGAAACGTGTCGGTAAGTTCTCCTTTAATCTATATCGATAATTCTGTAAATTATTCCGCATTGAGCCTGGTGATTTGTTAACTCGTTAAGTTCAACGCTTCGTCTTAGTCCGAATATATCGAGTTGTTTATATCTACGATAACGAGGAACATAATCCGACTTTGATGCATGAGATAAATAATACTAGCTTCGGCTGAATGTGGTCCACTCATCGAATAGCTTTGGATAGGGATCGCCACCTCTTATATTATATATCAGTCTGTCCTACATCTCGCTTATGGCATTATTGGTAACGCGGGAGAGCCACGGCAGTTAGTTTACCTCGTTGGTGATCTCAGTTAACCGCGTCAGAGAGACTTAATTACATCTCTCTCCCTAACTAACATAATCTGTCTCCGCCTCCCGATAACCGAGCAGCGTCTGTCAGTTTCCCTGAAACTGTTACGAGAAGGAGACCGGTTCGAGCTAATTAGTTAATGTTCCATTGCGAGCGAAGACTTCGACCTTCTCTCTCTCTCTCTCTCTCTCTCTCTCGCTCTGTCTCTCTATCTCTCTCTCTCTCTTTCTCTATCACTCCCACACTCAGACTGTCAACGCTTTCATCCAGAGTAGCCGCTAATGTTCAGTCTACCGAGATCAAGAGAAAGAGGGTGAAATAGGGTCCACGTTGATAAATCGGACCGAAGCTAATGTAACAACGTACATACGTTTTGCATGTATACGTATATACGTACGTAGGTACGTGAGATCTACAAATATCTTTCCAGCCCGGTTTAATCGAGCGTCGTTTAACGACGCGGCACGTATCGTTCGAATCGCAAAGGTAGGATCTACTTTACGATCGTGTCCAAACGACAAAGTGAAAAAGTTAAAATCGTAGGTATACATCGGTGGTCCGTTCGTTCGGCCACCAAATTCGTTACTCTTGAATCGAGGAAAAACGAAAGAATCGATCGGGTCGTTCGATTTAATCTAATTGCGGTTGGTTTTTTTTTTCTTTATTCTTCTTTTTTCTAACCTTTTGCATCGATTCCTTCTCATCCGACGTTTTTTTTTCTTTTTCCTTCTTCTTCTCCTTCTTTTTCTTCTCCCTTTTTTTTTCTTTCTATGGAATTTCTCTCGTTAGAAAGGATACATCTTTGTCGAGTAGCGCTATTATCGCTTAGCCCGGAATCGTTTACTCGTTGGATCGAGGACGATCGATTGATCTCCTCTTCAAATGAGTCCTACGTTATTTTTTTCTCTGTTACTCCTTTCTTCCTTCCTTCCTTCCTTTCTTTCTATCTTCTTCTCTTTTGTTTTCTTTTTGTTTCTTTTTTTTTGTTTCCTATTCTTTTCTCTTTTTTTTCCTTTTTTATCATTTTCACGAGGTAAAAAGAGACGCATGAAATTAATTAGCATTTATTACAGGATGCACGAGGTGCTCTAACAGAAGAGGCCGTCGATATCGATCGTTTACGACGATTACCGAAGCGTTCGTCCAACATGAGCTTCTCCGCGAGCCTTGCGTCCTATCAAAGGACGCATTTAATTAGCACCTAACGCGACGTTCCTCCCATCCCTCTCTCATACTCTCTCTCTCTCTCTCTCTCTCTCTCTCTCTCTCTATATATATATATATATATATATATATATATATATATATATATATATATGATGTGTGCGTGTGTATGTATCTCTACCTTTGCTCGAGCACACATTTTGGGCATACACGACAAAACGGGGGACGGTATCGGGTGTCAAATTAAATTTACGCTAGGCGTCCCTCGATCGTTTCTCAAAGTTTCCACGCTCCATGAAATTTCACTGTATTTTCCTCGATAAATTTTCAACTTTCCTACTCCTTTTCCTTTCTTTTCCTTTCCTTTTCCTTTTCTCTCTCTTTTTTTTTTTCTATTTTTTACAACCTCCATTACCGATCTGATATCGAAAAACATAAATCATGAACTTTCGAGATAAACTGCTCGTAATGTCTGTTCTAAATTTTTTTTCTAACAAGAAGAACAAAAAAAAACGAACGAAAGCAAACAAAACAAGAACGAAAACAAAAACAAAAACAAAAAAGAAAAAGAAAGAGAAACAAGAAAATGGTTATTCCGAGGCGAAAGAAAGGGAATGAGAAAATTGTTCGTCCGCAAGTGGAAACGTTTGTATCGTTTCTCTCTCTCTCTCTTTTTTTTTCTTTCTTTCTTTTATCTTTCTTTTCTTTCCTTTTCTTTTTTACGGTAAAAAGCCAGAATGGAAGATGGAAGAGGGTGGTGATCGTAAAAGTTTCTCGCGGGAAAAGAGAAATGTGTCGGGGGTGGTGGTGATGTGGATGGAGATGGGGAGGAGGAGGAGGAGGAGGGTGAGGGGTGAGGATGAGGTGGGGGTGGGATAAGGTGAGGGGAAAGAGAAGGCTTAAGAGAGACAAAGAACAGACTGTCTCGTGGCGGTCGCAACGCATATTGTCCTTCGTAGTTCGTCCCCAATGAAAATGCTGAAGGTAGTACCAGCGTCGTGAGATGCTGGCAAGCTTCGAGAGTAGGAAGACAAATAAAAGGAAAACGAGAGGGTTAGTCGTCTCAAGTGACAAAGGCTTTACGAGTTTGCACGAACAAACGTTTAGAAAACGGTTCACTGTTACATCGAATCGATGATACACCTTTCCGATGACTTTCTTTTTCCATCTTAAAACAAAAGGAAAAAAAGCAAATTTACCAAAAAAAAAAAAAATGCGATCATCGATAACTTTACGATCAAGGAATCTTTTTTATACGAGATATAATCCGAAATTCGTCTGGTTAAGACGATATTATTCACTTGTACGCTTTCCCCTTCTCTCCTCTTCTTCTTCTACCACCACCATCACCATCATCGCTATCGGATGGCCAAAAGAAGTGATATAATTAAAACTTTGCGTTGAACATCGACCCTCTTTTTTACATTACGCGTTACGTTTGGTAGTATTATATAAAAAAGGGGGCAGACAGATATGAAAAAGAAAAAAAAGACAGAGAAAGAGAGTAAAAAAAAAATATATATATATATAAGGAAAAAGCAAAAAGGTAAAAAAAAATTTAATTTCCTGTTACTCTACGGAGGAGAAACGTGATTGTATCATCGAGGGTCGAGTGGAAGAAAATTTCATTTCCCCTCGTAAAACTCGGCCGGAGAAAAAAAATATGCTTGTGTACACTCCGGAAGAAACAGGTATACTTGAAAGTTCTTGGAACGAAACTTGAGAGAGTCGGCCGTCGCCGGGGCATTCAGTGTACTTTTAAAACTACGATACTGTGCACTTTACAAAAATTCTTATGAAATAAAATTAAAAATAAAGTACTCTTCGGTCGTCATTATTCCGGGTCAAGAAGAGAAACCCGTTTTTAACTCTCCCCCATGTCGCCCGGATTAAAAGATAAAAAGTCGTCAAAATGTACGAGATAGTGAAGTTGAGAAGTTAATCCAATTCGATCGTTAATCGATATTAACAATATGAAAATTGTAAACACAGTGAACGTTGGGCGAACAATGAAGTAAACTTGAAATTGACTCTGTTAGCAAAAACGTCGAGTATACATATTTGTACGTATATACGTATATGTATGTGTGTGTGTGTGTGCGTCTGTGTATATACATATATATAAAATTTTCATCAGTATTATAAGGTAATATCAATTAAAAGTCTAATCGGTTGAAAACTCGTTAAATTTCACGGAACTAGCACTATGGAATTCCGTTTTTCTCCCTCTCTGTTAGTTGGGCAAAAAGCAAAAGGGGTTGATCCTCCTGCGAGGGAGATCGAAATACGAGGAAGGGAGAAAGACTGAGAGAGAGGCAGAGAAAGAGAGAGAGAGAGAGAGAGAGAGAGAGAGAGATCCGTCGCAAGCATCCCGTAGGAAAAGATTCTTTCTTTCAATTCGGATCGTCCAACTCGAAAGCTTACGGAAACAAATGCGGAAATTACAATCGGAATTCAAGCGGCGAGCAAAAGCCGTTGTATGAAAAGCTAGCAATATGCTAATTGGACGATGAAAACTAGCGGGACCAAAAACGATCCAAAGACGATGAATAAAAATTCCTTTCCATCGAGTTTGATGAGCTTTGGGAAGCACGCCTCGGACTCGTACTTACTTTGTTCGTTCCAAACGACTTTATAATTTGTAGATCTGTCTGAATGTAAATTCATAGGATCACATCGGGGCTGTAAAAAAATAACGCGAGGCACATTCTCTTTTGTTGCGTTTCGACGAAGATAAGAAAAAAAAGAGAAGGTAAAAAAAAGAAAAAACGCGTCTCTTCGCGTCCCTTCGACTATTTCTTTCTTTTCCTTTTTTTTTTTACATTCCGAGCAACGTTCTCTCTTTCTGCATGCATCTACCACATTTCTTTTTTTGTTCGTTCGTATAAAGAATAAAAACGATCAGAATTTAATATCGCTGATGTATCTTTTTTCTTAGTTCTTTTTTCCGACTACGATTGAAAATATCCTTCGATATTTTACGATTGTAATATTTAATATCGTAACGGTAAATGAAATAAACTCGAGATACCAATGGTAAATTGGCTGCAGAATTTGAACAAGAGAAAATCTCTCTCTCTCTCTCTTTCTCTTTTTCTTTATCTTCCTTTTCTTCTTCCTCTCCGGTAAAGAAAAGTTGCAAGATAAACGATAACCTTTCTTTATTAGATACGAATATACACGATCGATCGAGAGGGAATACTTTTCGAAGGTAAAAGAAGAAAGAGAATAAATAGTTTTTCGTTTTGGTAGAAAAGGATTTGAACTGGTTGCGCTGCGCATTCAAGACGCCACCAGGTTGATCGTGAAAGGACGAAAAGGAAAATGTGCTTCGTGGGTGCATTCGCGATGCTACTGCTTTTGCATCCTCGAAGAGCTTGCACTTAGCGTCTTAGGTTGTTATCTTCTTCGTTGGACGAAGAAAGGATGGTAGGTAAAGGTGATGCTCTCTGTGGATGCTGAGAGTAACAGAGAGAAAGAGAGAGAGAGAGAGAGAGAAAGAAATATAGAAGAGAAAAAAAGAGAAAAAAGAAGAAAAAGAAGAAGAAGAAGAAGAAGAAGAAGAAGAAGAAGAGAGCGAGGTCGAGATTTTAGCGAACATCTGCCAAGCAGGCTGATTTCCAACCAACGATAAGACCTCGAAATGCAGTCGAGCCGTCGAGGTATAACCGCGCCGGAATTCATTAGTTAACTCGCGGAGCGATGGTGGCGGCAGCCACCATTTCCAGAGACTCCTTTTCGTATCGCGAGTCTCCCCACCTCCCCCACCTCCCCTACCTCCCCCACCTCCCCCTTCTCCCCCTCCTCTCCTCTCCTCCTACCCCCCTTATTACACCCGGAATAGCATCGCGTTCAAGAATTCAACGAACGCCGACAGAAATTCAACGGTTTCAATGAGAAAAGGGAAAATGTTTTCTAAAAGGAAAATAAAGTTTTCCAGCTAGCACGGGCCGAGTAGTTAAATGTAGAAATGTTTCCGACATAGAGATCTACCTTTTGGGATGAAGCTTTTCCTAAAAGAAAACAATTGTGTTTAGTTGTTGGTTCGAAATGGTTCGGACATCGTAACGGCTTGTTAGAAATTTATCCAGCGAATTGAGCGTGTTCTATCCGTTGTACGACGTTTAATGGATTCACGAGGAATAGGAACTGCGGTCGATTAATGCATCATATTGCGATGCGAAACAACGTATCTTATCGTTTTGCATTATGGTTATATGCACTCAATAGTAGTATAATAATAACAACAACAGTAACAATAATAACAATAATAACAATAATAATGATAATAATAATAATAACAATAATATTGATAACGCCGATAATGACGATAAAGGAGCATACATATTCGTATTTCACGCTACGACGAAGCGAAGCCTATCGTAATCTAAATAGCTTCCAATTGATCTCTACGAAATAATCAGATGGATTTACGAGGATATAACACGGTCGGTAGTTAGTAGAATCGGCATCGTTATTATTCCCTGGAAACGAATTTTATATCGCTGTGTCGTCCTACGAACGAGATTCGTACAATCATGTTATTGCATATTCTTATGCACGAATTTGACAAACGAATAGACGAATAAAAACTACCCTATAAAGAGGAAGATAAGAAAAATATTCGCGAGGATCGGACGAGAAAAGAGAACAAAAAAAAAAAAAACAAGAAAAAGAAAGAAAAACGAAAGGAACGAGTTGGTTTACCGAGCGAATCTTAAGTTTGTATCTTTTAACCGGCGAGATCGGTTGGTTCTCTCGCGTCTCGTGTGCGAATAGTATACTACATCAATACGAAGCTCGCGAAGTAATGCGTTTGGGCGCGACCGCGTGCCGCGAAAAGAAGATAAAACGCATGCGCCAAATCCGTCGTAGATTCGTCTCGCTTCCTCTAACGTAGTTACCTCTATACCCATTCGGATGACTTCGTCAGCAGCCACGAGCATCGTCGGGTATTCTCGGGTTGCAGTCGAAGTGGTGGGGGATCGAACGGACATGTTGTGCGTCGTGCGCGACGCGAGAGGGGAGCGTCGCTTCGTCGTCGTTGCCGCCACCGCTGCCACCGTCGTCGTCGTCGTCGTGTGTGTGTAGTAATGTGGTAGTGGTGGGGTGGTAGTAGTAATAGTAGTAGTGTAGTAGTAGTAGTAGTAGTAGTAATAGTAGTAGTAGGTGGTAGTCGTCGACGTTTTACTCGACGTTAGTAGTAGTAGTAGTGTAGTAGTAGTACAGTGTAGTGTAGTAGTAGTAGTAGTAGTAGTGGTGTAGTAGGTACGGCAAAACGAAAGAGTGGGGAGAGTTGCACCAACACATAGAAACGGACGATGCCACTCGAGTGGCATCGAATATCCCCGCTCCGTCGTACGCGGCAGTCCGACGCCGGTCGCGCAGCTAGCATGGCTGGATTTTCTCGCAGTTTTTCGCCGGTTCTCCCGTGGTAAAGAGAGACGGAGACACGGAGACGGAGAGAAAGAGAGAGAGAGAGAGAGAGAGAGAAAGAAAGAGCTAGATAGACGAGACACGTAGCAGCAGCAGCAGCACGGAAACTCGTTGCATTCAACAAAACGCATTCCTTTGGTTTCGTCCTATTCAGTTGTACGTCTTTTCTCGTAGGATACGAGACCTTTGCTTTTCGTTCTATCGTTCGAGATAAGCACAAAGACAGAGAGAGAGAGAGAGAGAGAGAGAGAGAGAGGGAGGGAGAGGGAGAGAGAAAGAGATAGAGAGACAGAGCGAGAGAAGGAAAAGGAGGGAGCATAGGCGATCGCGAGTCGACGTGAGCCAGAACGGACGCCAGATGCTCGAACATAACCTCAAAAGTGAAACACTCGATAGAAGGTACATCATCCTTCGTAGATCGTCGTAAATTCGATTAATTCGTACTTACGTCGAATAGGTTAGATGATCGTCCATCTCCCTTTACGAAGCGACACGTGCTCCTTCTGCGTGCGTTCCAGCCAATCGTTGTCTTCTTGCTCGAGTTGGTGTACGTC
Source organism: Vespula vulgaris (assembly GCF_905475345.1). Lineage (NCBI taxonomy): Eukaryota > Metazoa > Arthropoda > Insecta > Hymenoptera > Vespidae > Vespula > Vespula vulgaris. The sequence continues at coordinate 2,200,045 of NC_066588.1, forward strand.
GTCGTCGCCGTCGTCGTCGTCGTCGTCGTCGTCGTCGTCGTCGTCGTCGTCATCATCGTCGTCGTTTATCCTTCTCGCGCGTGTGTTCTCCTCGTAGTCTCGTCGTCTCGTAGTGTCAAAGAAAGAAAATATATAAAGGAGAAAGAGAGATGGGTGACAGTCGCGTCGAATCGCGTGGATGAAAGTCTCGAAGAGTAGACAGTAAGAAGTAAGGAAGACAAATTGAAAGAGAGAGAGAGAGAAAGAGAGAGAGAAAGCAAGCAAGCGCGAAACAAAAAGAGAGAGAGAGAAAACGAAGAAAGTGCGTTGTGTTGTTGGAAGTGATCGAAGAGGAAATAAAAGATTCGAAAAGAAAGAGATAAATAAGTAAATAAATAAAGAGAGGGAGAGAGAAGAAAATCACGAAAATCGACTGTGATCGTCCTTCCTCCTCTACATCCACATTCACATTCACATTCACATCCACATCCAGCACCTCCTTGTCGTTCGTCGTTGGAACGGTAAATCTCTGATGTCCGGACAGTAGAAGAGGAACTTTTTAAAAGAACTCGTTCGTGTGCACGACGACGTATCACCGATCGACCATTCGACGTCCTACTGACGTCGTCTTCGTCGTGTGTCTCTTTATTTCCAAACGAGCTGTCTTTGTACGGTAAGTTTGTTTCCTTTTTTTTTTCTTGTATTTATATCTTTGTATTGTATTATATTTTATTTTTTTCGGCTGTAACATTATTTTCCTTTCCTTCTTTATTTTTTCTCTTTTTCTTTTTCTTGTCAACCACACCCTCTTCTCTCTCTCTCTCTCTCTCTTTTTTCTTTTTCTTCTTTTTTTTTTCTTTCTTTTTTCTACTTTTCAATTAGACGTAATGCGTAAGCAAGTACTTAGGTATATTTACGGCACGAAGCGAAGTGGGAGTCGAGTAAGTGGGTGGGTGATTGGCTGCTCGAGGGTGCAGGTATCTCCCTTCCATTATTTTTTTTTTCTTCATTTATTTATTTATTTATTTTTTTCTTCTTTTTTACGCATAATCAACAACGAACCACGAGATCAATCAATGCCTACGCTGTTCGCGTCGTGTTTTGTATCTCGTTGTACTTATGTATCGCGCGTATCGTATCGTGAGTACGGCCATGCGCTTCGTGTTAGAAGGTAAACAAACATCTCGATGCTTTTATCTCGTCGTCGATTTTATCTGCGATATACGTACGTATCTCACCGATCGGACCATCGTAAACATCATTTTCACTGTGTGTGTATATATATATATATATATATATATATATATATATATATATATATCGTCGTTAATTTTTCCTAACAAGATATTCTTCTAACTATATTTCTTTCATATTTTTCTATATCTATCATATATTTCTTCTGATTACAAGAAATGTTACATTTTTACGTTACGTAATATCATCCAACTCGTTTTCTATCCTATTATCATTTCTTTTCTCCTATCTTTTTTCCTATCTTTTTTGCTTTCCGTTTTATTTTTCTCTTTTCTTATTTCCTTCTTTTTTTCCTTCCTTCTTTTCGTTTTCTTTTTTTTTTTCAACGCGTAAACGCCTTAGGACGTTTCCGTTGGAATCCCTTTTCTATCTTGATTAAAAAGTTCGTTCATCCTAATTAAGCGTGCAACAGAGAAGAATCCTGTTTCGCGGACACGTTGCTGAAATGAGAAAGACAAAAGAGGGGATTAAGCTCTGCTGTGTTCTAGTATTTTTTCTATTTTCTTTCTTTTTTTTTTTTTTAATATATCTTTTTTAATATATACAAATAATCTCGTTAAATGACACTTTGAAATTTTGTTCTCGATCGATCCTATCGTTCGATTAATATCCCATATGACATTATTTTTAACGTGATGTTAAAACGAAAGAAAAAAGTATTAAAAGAAGTAAAAAAGAACTAAAAAAAGAAAAGTAAAGAACGAAAAAGAGATCCCTTTCCGAGCAAGTTCCCTTTTATTAATACTTTTATTCACTCCGTTCTTTTATTACTTCTTTTAATTTTTATAATATAAGCACTCAAGAGTAATAATAATAATAATAATAATAATAATAATAATAATAATAATAATAATAATAATAATAACAACAACAACAACAACAACAGCAGCATCGGATTAAACGAGCTGTCTTAATCCGAGTAATATTAATTAAACTTTTGATAGTGTACGATTAAACGAAATTTTGTAAAAGAAACTTGATGTTATCTCTCTCCCTCTTTTTCTCCATCTCCTTCTTTCTCTTTCTTTCTTTTGAAGAAGAAGAAGAAGAAGAAGAAGAAGAAGAAGCAAAAAACATTACGCGGAAAGATACACTTGTAACGTTGCGGACGTAACGTAATCCTACGTGTCCCATAGAATGACGTGACGGAGAAGGCTTCACGGAGAAGGGCTCGATCCAGGAAGAGTAATTTTACAACGCGCAAAAGCAAGCCGGTCGATACTAAAACGCGAGACGGACGACGATGTTCCGTTTCGCGCGGGCTTTTATCCTCTTCTCTTCTTTCTTTCTTTCTTTCTTTCTTTCTTTCTTTCTTTCTTTCTTTCTTGCTTTCTCTATTTCTCTTTCTCTCTTTTTCTAGAGAATTTTCTAAAGGGAAACCGCGTTCGTAGTTCAGAATTTCATGTAATAGGAAACAGAATGAAGATTTGTTTTCCTAGCATAAAAAGAAAAAAAGAAACTAAGAAAGAAAGAAAAGATAACTGTCATTTATTTTTTATTTATTTATTTTTGTAATAACGGATTATTGTTTCAGTTTAACAATAAATTTTTAGCGAAGGAAATTTGTTTCCTTGTTGTAAATAAAAGAGGGAGTGATAAAGAAATGACTATTGATATCGTTTGTGTATGTATATATATATATATATATATTTTTTCTCTTTTTCTGATAATAAATATATTATTTGAGTTTAGCAATAAATTTTTTAAGTTCTCCTACGAAAAGAGAAAAACAATTGTTATCGTTTATTTATTTATTTATTTTTTTGTTTTTTATTTTTTCCTAAAAACAGATTTCAATTTGGCAATAAATTTTCGACGAAGGAAATTCGTTTCCCCGTAAAAAGAAAAAGGAAAAAAATTGATACTGTTTTTTTTTTTTTTTTTATTGTTTTTATTTTATTTTATTTTTTTAGTAACAGATGTATTGTTTTAGTTTAACGATAAATTTCCGATGAAAAAATTCGTTTTCCTATAAAAATAAAAAAAGAAAGAAAAAACAACACCGACAATCGATCCTTTATTATTATTATTATTTTTTTTTTTTTTTCCTTAATAGCAAACATATTATTCCAGTTTGACAATAAATTTCTAACGAAAAAAAATTCGTTTCCCGGTAAAAAAAGTTAAATTAATTAATAAATAAATAAAAGACAGACAAAAATAAAAAAACCGAGAATTGACATCGTTTAAATATATATACATACATACATACATACATATATATATATACATATATAATAACTGACATATTATTTTATTTGAACAATAAATTTCTGCCGAAGATTCGTCTTCTTACCGAAAGCTAAACTTTATTATTTATTTTATTTAATTTCTTATTTATTTATTTTTTTCTTTCTCTAATAATAAACGTGTATCATTTTAATTTAACAGTAAGTTTCTCATGTCGTACTAAAGAAAGAAAAAGAGAGAGAGAGAGAGAGAGAGATAAAGAACGAACGATCCGAGCCGCGCGAATTAATTATTTCCTCGATCGTTTCTTGACTTCCGAACGAGTTCGAAGCCAAGTTGGAAAAGTCGTGCCGAGCATCCGCGATTTCTTCTTCTTCTTCCTCCAAGTTTCGCGGAGGAGGAAGAAGCAGAAGAAGAAGAAGAAGAAGAAGAAGAAGTAGCTAAGGAAAAACTCGTAAGACCGTAATACCAAACGGTAAGGGATGAGGAGGGGAAAAGAGAAAACGGAACCGGTCGATCGTTCGTTCTTGATCATCCTCGAATGCTGACGAAGCCAAACGGATGACGATGAGTATACGCGCGAGCAGTTATCATCATCGTTTGTTACTCACGAGACAATTGCTTTGTGCTCGTCCTTTAATCGACCTACCGGATATTCTAGTATTACTCGTTATCTTCTAAGAAACGTAATATTATTTGATATATATATATATATCTTGTCGTTTAATTTAACTATTATTAATTGCGATTATACGATACGAATAATTTCCGACAAAGTTTTAAACGAGAATTCTCGTTTGATAATTAAAATACTTATACGTATCTTCGAACAAAGAAGTTCTATTTTGATTGCGTTCAATGATGTCTGAAGAACTTTTGTATTCCACGGGGATAGAAGAAGAAGAAGAAGAAGAAGAAGAAGACGAGAACGATTGGTACGGTAGTAGTCACGAACAGATTCGTGCCGATTCGTTGGCTGATTCGAACCGATGCTTCGTTAACGGGGTTAAATTGGATTTCCTCGATTGTCGTCTATAACGACAGTTCCCGCGGTGACGTTTAATTAGATCGTAGTAGACGCGAAGGAAGGTGGTCCACCGTCTAAAAAGCAAAGTACGTTACGAATGAGAATTCTCTAGTTATAAGAAATAAATCATAAAGAGAAAGAGAGAGAGAGAGAGAGAGAGAGAGAGATTTCTATTACTTCATTTTTTAATCGATCGCAAATTTTCCTTTCGTACGATTAAGAAGATTAGAAGAGAGAAACAAACCTTCTTTATTTCATTTCCTTCCGGTTTGAATATTATAAATGCATAAACCGAGAACGGGATAACGCTGAAAGTTAAAGATAAAAAATCGTTACGGGCAAGCGTACTCTTTGAACAAGTCTGTGCGAGGGTCATAAATAAAGGTACTTATGTATGTAGGTATATACTTACTCGCACCAACGTAGAAACGGTTTGCTTGTTGGTCGCTCTTATATGCGCGGGAGAATCGCGTAACGAGCGATTTTATTTTCATTCTGCGTCTTCT